>NW_004524627.1:705768-710748 GCF_000260255.1 Octodon degus | reverse complement strand
TGGGGGATTGAACCGCGGTCCCTGATGCTTTTGCTAAGCTTGTTCTAAGTAGGTGCTTTAGACCACTGAGCCATCTCTCCAGCCCAATAATACAATTATAATGGAGGATGTAAACACACTGCTGTCACAAAGTGATAGATCAACAAGGAAAAAATCTCAAAGAAACAATAGAAGATATAGACTTGTGAAGAAATGGATGTAGCAGATCTTTACAGAGTGTTTCACCCAGCAACAGCAGGATACACATTTGTCTTAGCTACATATGGGATGTTCTCAAAAATAGACCATAGACAGAGAATAGGTCATATACAGAGCACACAGAAAATGCTTAATTAAACGCAGAAGATTTGAAATTATCCCATGCATACTATACCACCACAGTGCAATAAAATTGTAAATTATTAATGAAAGAAACCACAGAAACATCATAAGCACATAGAAATTAAGTGATTACTTTCTAAACAACCAGTGTGTCACAGATGAAATTAAAGAAGCAATTAAAAATATTTACAGTCAAACAAAAATGCAGATACAACTTATTGAAGCCTGTGAGATACAGTGCAATCTGTCTTAAGAGGAAAATTTATAGTGGCAAATATTTTCATTAGCAAAACAAAACAAATCCAAATAAATGATTTTATGTTGTATCTTAAACTCTTAGAAAATTAAAGAGCAAGTCCAGCCCAAAGCCCGAAGAAAGTACAAAATTATAAAGATTAGAGCAAAAATTAATGCATTGAGACAAAGAGAACAATACAAGGAATAAATGAATCAAAACATTAGTTCATTAAAACAGAAAATAAAATTCATAAACCCCTGGCCAACCTAATCAAAAAAATGAAAGAAAAATCCAAAATTTATGCAATAAGAAATGAAAAGGGCAAAATCACTGCAAACCATACAGAAATTTCAAAATCTTTACCCTCACAGGATGGAAAACACAGAGGAAATGGACAGTTTCCTAGACACAAATTATATGCCAAAGCTGAGTCAAGACGATAAATAAACTCTGAATAACCCAATAACAGGAACTGAAATTGAAAATGTAATAAAATAAAAACTTATCAACAATAAAAGTCAAGTTCTCGATGGACTCACTGCTGAATTCTATAAGAAATTTATTTATTTATTTACTTTTTTTTTGTGTGTGTGTGTGGAACCGAGGATAGAACTCAAGCCCTTGTGCTTACCAAGCAAGCGTTTATTCTATTGAGCTATCTCCCTGGCCCCTTTATAAGAAATTTAGAGAAGATTTAATAACAACTTTTTTCAAACTCTTCAATGAAATTGAAAGTCAGACAATTCTTCCAAACTCACTCCTGGAGGCAAGTATTACTCTGATTCCAAAACCAGAGAAAGATCCAACTAGAATAAAGAGGACTGCAGTTCAACTGCTCTAATGAACTTAAATGCAAAGATCCTCAATAAAATATTAGCAAACAGAATGCAATGATTATCAGAAAAAATATACACTATGACCAAGTGTGATTCATCCCAGGAATGTAGCGATGGTTCAACATATGCAAATCCATAAACATAATGCACCACATCAACAGAGCCAAAGAGAAAAATCACGTGATCATCTCAATAGATGCAGAAAACGGTTCTGTCAAAATTCAAATTATATTCATCATAAAAAACCCTACAGAAAATTGAATACATGGTCTGTATCTCAAAGGATAAAATCTATCTATGAGAAACCAACACCCAAATTCATACTAACTGGGCAAAAACTGCAAGCCTTGACTTTAAAATCAGGAACAATGCAAGGATGTCCACTGTCTCCATTCCTATTCAATATAATTCTGGAAACATTCACAGGAACAATTAGACAAGAGAGGAAAATAAAACAAATAAGGATTGGAAAAGAAAAATTGAATTATAATTATTTTCAAATGACATGATATTCTACATAGAGAACCCCAAAAGTTCCACCAAATGACTTACAGACTTACCAAATTCAGTAACATAGCAGGATATAAAGGTAACACTCAAAAATCAGTACACATTGAGGCAGAAATTAGGGAAACAACTTCTTTCACAATAAAATCCAAAGATGTTAAATAGTTATGAATCAGTCTCACAAAGGAAGTAAAAGATTCATGAAGTGAAAATTACGGTACTCTGAGAAAAGATATTGAAGAGTATTTCAGAAAATGCAAAGATATTCCTTGCTCCTGGATAGGAAGAAACAACACTGTGAAAATGGCCATACTCTCAAAGTTATACAGATTCAATGCAATCTCAATTTTAATATCATTAGTATACCTCACAGAGCTAGAGAAAAATTTCCTCAAATTCATTTGAAACCAGAAGAGACCCAGAATATCAAAAGCAAACATGGAAAATGAAGTAAACGCAGGAAGTATCATAATCTGGACTTGACAGTATACTTTAATGCTCCTGGGTTAAAATCTGCATGGTACTGGCAGAGAGAAAGACCCTAGGATCAATGAATCATATTAGAAATTGCAGGCACAACTACAAACACACTCAGCCAGCTTACCTTTCATAAAGCAGCCAAACATGTTCACTAGAAGAATGATAGCCTCTTTAATCAGTGGTGCTGGAAAAACTGGTTTTCCACAAGCCAAAGGCTAAAATTATGCCCATTACCATGCAGTAAACTACAATCAAAAATGATCAAAGATTTAAACTTTAAAACAGAAACATTGAATATTCTGAAGGAAAATGTAGGTGGAAATCTTAAAGAGTTGATGAGCAAAAGCCAAACTGCATGGGAAATACTTCAAAGAATCAATAATTAGGCTCACATCTTTTAGTAGTTTCTATACTTCAAAGGAAATCTCCAACAGAGTGAAAACAAAACCCACAAACTGGGAAAGAAATTATAACCAACCATTCCTGCAACAAAGGCCTTCTGTCTAGAATATATTAAGAATTAAAAAAACAGCCCTCCAAATGCAAAAACCCAATCCATAAATGAGCATCTGAAATGAATATGCAGTTTTCAGATGAAGAAATATAAATGGCAAGTAAATATATTAAAAAATGTTTAACATCATTGGTCTTTTGAGAAATGCAAATTACAGTTGCACCGAGATACTATCTAACCCCTAAAAAAATGGCTAACATCAGGAAGTCAGCCAATAGCAAATGCTGGAGGGACTGTCAAGAAAAAAGAACACTTCTCTGTTGGTGGGAGTGCAGACTAGTACAAGCGCTAAGAAAATCAGTGTGGATATACCTTAAACACTTGAATTGGAGGCCCAAATCAAGCTAGCAATTCCCCTCCTGACTATTTTTCCAGAAGAACTGAAAACATCATAACACAGGGATATATGTGCACCCATGTTTATAGCACCACAATTGATCTTAGCTAAATCTTGGAAACAACCCACGTGCCCGTCGACTGGGAAATGAATAAAGAAAATGTGATATTTTTTATACAATGGCATGTTTTTCAGCTATAAAACAGGATAAAGTTGAGGCTTTTATTGTTAAATGGATGCAACTAGAGACCATCCTCTTACGTGAAATAAATCAGACCCACATGTGCAAACATCACATTATCTCCTTAGTGTAAGAGCCTGAAAGAGGAAATAAAATTTGAGGGATATAATAGATTATGGAAAAAGAAAATGAATCTATTCAAAAGGAGAGAATTACTGAGTTGAGAAGGACAGGAGTGGTAGTGAAGGAAAGATATAGATAGATGATAGATAGATAGATGATAGATAGATAGATAGATAGATAGATAGATAGATAGATAGATAGAGATATAATGTGTGTGTGTGTGTGTGTGTGTGTGTGTGTGTAAATAGGATGTTTTGGACAACTGTACTGTGGGTTTCTGCTGGTCTATGGAAAGGAGCACTTAATGTTTAATTCATTTTGTCTCCTACTTTCAAATCTTTGACCTTTTTCTCTTCTTAGTTTCTTATGTTTCTTTCCCTTTTTCTTTCTTGTTCCAGTTTTACAAGCATGTATCTGGTAAAATGAACATCTAGTTTGAAGACAACACTATGCATTACAACAAATACTGTGAAATTCATATTATTTTGATAAATGAAATTCTGAATCATTTGTAAGCTTTCTCTATTAATACTTTTTTAACCATCTTATATGGTTAAAACTCAAAAATTGTGCATTCTATTTTTTATTTATAAATTTTAAATATTTTTCAAGGGAAGAGTGTCTAACTGAGAAACATAAGCGCCTAGGGTGATTTGAGTAGTTGTTTGAATAATTTGAATTATACTCTTGATTTCCACTCTATCTGCTTTAGTGCCACTCGCTGCAGCTTCCACTCTGTCATCCTGGAGCTGGGATAGCTTCTTGCAGAAGCTTATTGCTGGGGATGAGCTCCACTGCCCATGCTTGCCCCTCCCCAGAAGACTTGGTGGTCACCGCCTTTGCAGTCATGAATGCCAAATTCTTTGTTTGGTTTCTTCTCCTCAGATCTTGGACACTGTCAGTCTGATAGCTCTTAGGAGAGCATGCACTGTGAGTGTAACGGATAGGGCCAGTGGGCTGGTCAGTCAGTGGAGGGGCCTAAGAACTGTCACTGGGATGCATCTCACCAGGTGAAGGGGAAAGGATGTATGCAGCAATTGTTGTGGGCTGGCCCCAAGCACTGGGGGCACCAGCTGCTGTCCCTACTATGGCCACTGGATAGCACATTTTTACCAAGATACCTAACACAGCAGACAGCATGGTGAGAGCCAGAGTGCTCCACAGTCATCTGTCCTGGGCACCCAGGCTCGTAGTTGGTATTCTCACCAACAGTCATGCCTGAATGGACAGCAGGGAAATCCCTGCTGAGTACTTCAAGGACCAGAGCACAGGGCCTTTCCAGCACTGGCCTGCACCCTTTCTTGAGGTAATGCTATACCACTGCTCCAGCTGCACACAATTTAAAATAATTTTCTTTTTTGTCTGACTGAGCAAAGCTAGAAGGTTTAAACTCTATTTATTGTACATTTGATCCACTCTCCTTTTTTTTTTAAATTTTATTTA
>NW_004524627.1:702023-705450 GCF_000260255.1 Octodon degus | reverse complement strand
AAAAAAAAAATCCAGAAAAGAATAGTAAATACAGAAACCAAGCATGCAAAAACACTCATACATACATATACATCTGTGGTTCTTGAAATTCTGTTTGTCCCATATCTACACATTTTTATGTTTTTCTTTTTTCCTTTAAAAGGTCCTTATTTTTTTTTTATTTTTTTGGTCTTCCAACCTTTTTTCCCAAGTCTTTACACCGTATGATGCCAGTACCAATTTATACCTGTGCTGAATACTGGCCCTAACCAATTCACTTCTCCTCCTTATTGTATGTAAAATTTGAAAAGCTTCCCACCTCCACTTATATATTCTTACCAGGTATCCCTGTTGAGTGCCAATTGGTCATAACCACATTGTTCTCCATGTTCCTGAGAAAAACAGCAATGGGATGAGGAAAATGTAAAAAAGAGACAAAAGCTAAGGTCAAGTGGAATGCTCTCTGTCTGTCTCTCTTTCTTTCTATCTCTGTGTGTGTGTGTGTGTGTGTGTGTGTGTGTGTGTACAATTTATACCTGTGCTGAATATTGGCCCTAACCAGTTCACTTCTCTTCCCTATTGTACACATTAGGATAAGCAATTTTCCAATCCTACATTTTGGTTAGGCTATGTTTTTTTTCCAACATGTGCTTTTGGACCCTTTGTCAGAGATATAATAGCCGAATATATCTGGGGAGGTTTTGATATCTGCATTTCTGTCCCATTGATGTATGTCTTTGTTTCTTTTTCAGTACCCCGCCATTTATATTGCCACTGCTTTGTAATACAGCTTGCAACCAGGTATTTCTACACCTCATGGTTTACTCTTACTGACCAAAATTACTTTTGTTTGCTATTCTGGGTTGTTTCTAGTTTATACTAATTTTAGGTTTATTTTCTCTATATCTGTAAAGTATACACTGTTGTTATTTTCATAAGGACTGCATTGAATTTGTAGAGCAGGTTTGGAAATATGAACATTTTGAAAATATTCCTTCTACTTACCCAGGAACAAGGGACATTTTTCCATTTTCTGATGTCATCTTTAGTCTCCTTCAGAATGCAGAAATTTACTTTACTTAATTATTTATTTATTTATTTATTTATTTATTTATTTATTTTTAGTAGTACCAGGGATCAAACGCAGGACCTTGCACTTGTCAGGGAAGCACTTATTCCACTGAGCCATCTCCCCAGCTCTTTCTTATACAATAATTCATGTTATTGACGTCTTCCACTTTCTTGACTAGGTTAATTTCTAAATTATCTTTTCTCAAAGCAATAGTGCATGTTATTTGCTTCATAATTTCCTTCTCATCCTATTCATCTTTGGTATACTTAAAAGCTAAAATTTGTACATCCTGATCTTCTATCTGTTACTTTGCTGAATTTGTTATTAATTCTAAGAGTTTGTGCCAGGTTTTTATGTAGAATTTATTTTCTACATAAATTCTTTATGTAGAATTTCATGACATCTGCAGATAGCAATTATTTGCTTTCTTTCTTTCCTATATCTATCCTTCTTATTTCTTTGTCTTACCTCATCGGTTTGGTCAACATTTCAAGTATTATGTTGAATGGCAGTGGCGATAATGGATCTATTTTCTCTGTTCCTCCTTTTAGAAGGAATTATTTTATTGTCTCCACTTAATACACTGGTAGCAATTGGTTTGTCTTACATAGCCTCTACTATACCGAGGAATGGTCTTCCTACACCTGTTTTATTCAGGGAGTTAGTCATGAAGAGAGTTTAGCTTTGTCAAAAACATTTTTTCTGCATATATCCATACCATGTAGTTTTTGCTCTTGCTCTGATTTAAGTGATTTTTATACTTATTGGCTTATAGCTTTTGAACCATGCTTGCATCTCTAGAATCATTCTTGCATCATTTGATCATAAAGTATTCTAAGACTGAATCTGTGGATGCTGTTATAAATTAAAACAAGAGCTAGGGAGGTAGTTTGACAGTCTAAGCACCTGCCTGGAAAGAGCAAGAACCCCAGTTTGATCCCACATACCACATGCCATGCCTGCTCCAGGGCTGGCCAGGCCACTAAAATGTGGCATGGTGGCACGCTGTAATCCCAGTGCTGGGAGGCTGAGACAGGAGGATCATTATGAGTCTGAGCTGTGTATTGAGATGTCTACCAAATTAAAAAATAAATAAAATATTTTGTAAATTAAAATAAATTAAATTATTTAAATTAAAGTACTTCAAGTGAAGTATTGAAGCAAATGATATAAGGTGTAAATAATAACACAGTACATACAAAGCTGAGGCACTCTCCATCTAAGTCACAAGCTCCCCTCACTACTCTGTCTCCGAACTCCTGTAACACCCTAATAAAGGGAAGACAATAAAAGAGAACACGTATAATTTAATAAAAAGGTTAGGCTCGGGGAGATAGCTCAGGGACATAAGTACCTGCCTCACAATTGCAAGGTCCTAAGTTAGATCCTCGAAACTACAACAAAAGAATAAAAGAGAGAGAGAGAGAGAGAGAGAGAGAGAGAGAGAGAGAGAGAGAGAGAGAGAGAGAGACAGAGACAGAGACAGAGACAGAGACACAGAGAACAGAGACAGAACTATAGGCATATCTCTTTACTTAAAATAGATGCAAAAATCCTCATTAGGAAATAGAATGTAGCACATCATAAAAAATATAATGGATCATGTGTAAGTAGGAATTTCAGTTTTGCACTTTTGATGAACTTATACCTTTTACCTTAGCAGCTATAATAAAATTCTAATTTTTATGGGGTTATGCATACATTCAAGGGTGAACAATATTAGTTGTGAACAGAGAACTTATAGCACTCATATGAGTGAGAAATGCCTTTCAATATCTTCAAGGACAGACATCTTTAGTAGGATCTACCAAAAGTTGAAAGAAATGTGTAAACATAAAATTGTGTGCAGGTATATGCAACTTTCACCCGGATCATTTTTGCCTTTGAACCAACTTGTATGCCCACTGACATAAATCATGAGACTCTCCTAAACTTACTGCTTGTAACTTTAAAATAGTTAAAGTTAAACTTTGGTCTTTACAAGTAATTTTAAATGATTGCCTTACTTAACCCACACTGTTAAACAAAGAAAAACATTATCTTTTTGGCACTTTGGTCTCACCTGCTTCAAACCATGCAACAAAAATTTAACATTTGAATGAAATCTTGATCGTAGAACACTAATGGAATGTGTTTTAATTTTTTTATCATATGCTTAAAAGTAATCTTTTCAGATATATAGTCATAGCATAATTTGTTTTGCTGTTGCCATAACAGAGTGTCACAGTCTATGACATTCAAAACAATAGAAATTATTTTGCTTGTTATTCTGCAGGCTGCAGAGCTCAAGATCCAGGTGAGGGCCTCCTCACTGTTTTAGCAGGATGTAAAGGTGACATAGAAAGAGAATAAGTTAAAGGAATAGAGTCAAATGTT
>NW_004524627.1:691886-701923 GCF_000260255.1 Octodon degus | reverse complement strand
ATATATATATATATCACTACTGTGATAATGACTTTATTCTGTTTGCAGAGCAGTCATAGAGTGCCAATATTTTGTGAACTTAAAAATAAAACCAAAACCAGTCAGGGTAGCATGTACCTGTACTCTGGGAAGCTGATGCAGAAAAATCGTATGTTGAAACCAATCCTGGACAATTTAATTACTTAGAAAGATTCTGTCTCAAAATAAATAAAATAATAAAATAAAATAAAAGATCTGGGGATGTAGCTCAGTGAGAGGAAACTGCGTTCACTCCCTACTACCAAATTTTTTTCAGGGGGGCATCTAAACAAGGTCTATGCAATGCCTATTTTATCAAGATTTTTCTTTTGTCTCAGTGATCTCTGACAAATTTGAAGATTTATGAAGATTCATTTACCACTTCATATTTAATTGCCATTGTAAACAAATACTTCAAAACTTACACGATGTTTTCCACACTCTGCTCTCCAAAGTACAGAGAGAGAGAGAGAGAGAGAGAGAGAGAGAGAGAGAGAGAGAGGATTCTGGCATAGTCCTAACCCCACACTTACTTATTTATGTGAGACATTGCTGACCCACAACAAAGAGGAAGCATACGCAAGCTTCAGTTACTGTTCTGTACAACATCAGACTTTTGAGTGTGATAGCCTATTGCGGTGAATTTGGAACAGGGTACACCAATCAAAATGAAATTCAGATGTTAATAAATATTTTACATCTATAATAGGTTTAATATGTAATTCATTATTAGGAACTTTCTATCATAGGTTACAATAAATAGTTGAGCTTCAGATGCTTGTTAATCTACCAGGGAAAACTAATCACAGTGGTACTTAGGTTGACAAATGTTTTCATTTTCCAACTATTTGGTTTGCAAATAGAAAGTGTTAGTCAAAATTTTGTTTCCATTTAAAAACTCTGTATCAGGTGATAAACATGACTCTGGCCCTGTATCTTGTACAAATACAAACATGACCTTTTCCAAAATTTAGGACAAGTTCAGTTCATGAACTGAGGAACCACTATTTCGAGTACTTTTCATATATTAGCTGCTACACAGAAGGCCTAGCCTGCATGCTTGCGTGTTTCTCATGCACCATATATGACAAGCATAGGCTCATTTCACAGAGGAGAATATGGCTCACAGAATTCTGTGATATACCCAATTATCACAGGAAAAGATCTGTGGGCATGAGTGCAAACCAAGACCTGCCGCACTTTAGTAAGTCAGCACATTCTCATCTTCTGTGAAATCCCTACATCACCAAACAGGATCTCTAATGTTTCATCAGGAAGCAAGTGAAGGAAATTATACTATTTTTTTTATTTGTCACATATTGGGAAACCCTGTGGACTGATTCTGAAATATTTTCCTTGAAATCCGTGTTTATTTTAAATATACTTAAAAGGGCCGGGGAGATAGCTTAGTGGAATAAGTGCTTGCCTGGCAACCACAAGGTCCTGAGTTCGATCCCTGATACCACCAAAAAATAAAATAAAACAAAATAAAACAAATACACTAGTTGCTTTAAGAATGTTTCTTAGTTTGGGTTCTAAAAAAGTACGCAGAATATGGTATGCGACTCCCCAGAATAAAGAATTTTAATGAAGCAATAATATCATCCTCATAGTGGGACTGAAAGAATCTCATTTCAGCCTAATGATCACTTTACTACCTTTGACATTCCACACAAATGTGGATCAATTATTGTTCTATTAAGGCAAAGAGAAGGATTTACTGAAAGTATAAACTTCTGAGAAAATCTATTAGTGCATGTAGATTAGCTCAGAGGTGTTCACATTTTGTTGAGTGTGGACTATAGTACAAACAAATTTTAGGTTGTAGTAAGTGATTCATTCAAAAAACTATTTAATATATTCTAACCAAAGCAATCCTATTCTACTTGTATTTTACAGGCATGTAGATGTTTTTAAATTGTTTCAACCCTTTAAGTTGATTTAATGATCCTGTAAAATATGTTTGATCAACAGTTAGAAAATTATTACCATACCTAATAGATATAAAAATAAAGCATTCAATGAATCGTGGTAAGATATTCCTTCTCATGTGTCACAGACACAATTGATCCTTTAGTGAAGTTTCATATCGCAGCCTTCTGATGTAGATTACTGCCTGAGCTGTACCCTGCAGATGCTAAGTGCCAGGCAAAAGTTTAATTTTTATTGCAGGATATGTGCATGCAGAAAAAACTCAGTGAAAGTTTACTGATAGGAAGCATCCTATGATGTCTCAGGCCCACACTCGCAATGATTTAAAGAAGACCTGCTGAACCTAAACTGAGTGAGAAGGCATTCTAGAAAGGAGCACAGATTAGTGCTGAGACCAGAGATTGCAAGGTAAACGGGCAAAAGAATCAGATGCCAAGATGAGCACTGGCAACAGTATGTCTCTTTCTAAATGTGAATTGCAGAGTACGATAGAAGACTACTCACAGGGAAAAAAGCAGCCACTTCGAGCAGAGACAGAAGTGGTTTTGTAATCGTATTCTATCCTTCCTAAAGTGTCATTCATTTTCCTCATAAGTCTACAAAACCTTGAAGCAAGATTCATTGTTATTTTTATTTCAGGAACTATCAGATTATTATAACATAATTAAAATTATGTATAATTAACATAAAATAGATGTATTATGACTTGCATTTTTATATTATTGTTAACAGCAGTAGTACTAAGAATTGAACTCAGGACCTTGCACTTGCCAGGCAAGCACTTATTCTACTGAGATATCTCCCCAGCCCCTGAAGTTTTACTGAAAACCATCAATGATCTTTTTATACAAGTGATATAACTTAAAGTTTAAAATGATAGACAGAAAAATAAAAATAAAAAAATAAAATGGTAGAAAGAATACTTATTAAATACAATGAGCAATTTTTAAGAATAAACATAAATTCCAAAATAAGTGATGCATTTCAATAGCTACGGATATAAATCTATGTAAATTATACTTAGAAAGGTAATAGTATATATGCATATATTATTACTTGCAGTAGCTTTTCCTTGGGTAGAAATACCACCTTCAGTATTTTTGTCTGCAAAAGAAAATGCCACATTACTGGCAGGAAATCTAATGATCATGATATATTTTCACATATGGACAATCATTTTTAAAATGTAGCAGACTGTATAAATAAAATTTATGATAATGTTTCAGAAAAACACTAAAAGTAAATTGGGAAGATAATAAATAAAAAATGAAATATAAGTTATGTATTTTATTTCCAGGAGGTGTTTTTATTTATCCTCAGTTAAAAGAATTGTTAGCCAGACAAGGTTATAATTTCTATCAAAATTATAAAAATATACCATTCACCTAATTACCATGGACATCAAATGGTTTATAGCCTATATTGTTGGTGTTACTAAAAATAAATAATGATATGAGCATAAAGCCATGCTATTTTACTTCTAGAATTAACATTTGTATTGATTGATATGTTGCTACTTGATATACTTGACTGTGCACACTTTCCACTGATAACCATGAAGAGTAATGTTTCATTGATGTGTTATTCTTCATTCTGTTAAAAACATATATTTTCAACATCATGTCATATATATTTTTTCAATCTGTCATACTTGTGAATCTCCTTGCTAGCTAACTGAAGCAATTTCAGTCGATTTGTGTGCTTATTTAGATGTGTATGTGTATAATTTTATGTTCAAATGAATCCAAGTTAAGTGTAATACTTGTAAACTATAATCTCTTTATGTTTTTATTTCAGAAAAAATTAAATTTTGTAGCAAAATAACAAAGAAATACCTGTAGTTAACACACTGTAACACAATACAAGACATAGACAAAGGAGATGCTCTTACAGAAAAGAAACAAACATAATAGTAATAGCATAAAATTTTCATTGCAAAGAACTTAGACTAATAGCAATAGTATAAGTGAAACAAATTAACATATGTAATATACATTTTAGAAACAATGCAATAGATAATTTGGCAAATTTTGTGAACTGCTTCCTACTTCCTATTCATTATATATATTACATGTTCTGTCACGATCCGGGAATCCCCAGACCCAGTCCTAGCCTAGACCCGTTGAGTGTGTGGGAGAGCTTCCAGCTACCCTGCGTCGGTGGGACTTACTGGTCCCAGCCCAGGAGCGGGGAGGGTGAGACCCTCTTCCACCCCCTTGGGATGCCCCCATCACTCTGTAGCACCTCCCCTACCCCGCCCACCCAGTAGGAATTTCTGCTACGTTCCGGGAACCCCCAGACCCAGTCCTAGCCCAGGCCCGGTGAGTTTGTGGGAGAGTTTCTGGATACGCTGTGCTGGCGTGACCTACTGGTCCCAGCAGAGGCGCAATGTGGATGACACCCTCTTTCATCACTCCTTAGTACCCCCACACACACCCAGCCCACAGAGTAGGAATTTCTGTTGCATTCTGGGAACCCCCAGATCCAGTCCTAGTCCAGGCCCAATGAGTGTGTGGGAGAACTGCCTCTCCCCGCTACTCCACCTTGTCCCCTCCAGATTCAGCTCAGGCCTGGCATACAGGCCTGGGGTGAAACCCTGAAGCTGGAATCCCTGCAGAAAGTGTAGGGGACAGAACCACCCAGCTAGTCCAGGAGCAGAACATCTTGCCAGAGGGGCACAACAGGTTCACCCCCAAGGGCGGCAGCAAGAAGAGATCTGGGCACAGCAGCCAGACCCAAGCCAGGCACAGCTGGATAAATCCAAACTTTGTAGATCCGCACCTGAACTTCAGTAGGTGCTAAGGTTATAAGTGCAACAAAGATCTACAACAAAGGTCAGAAGACAGTGCTACACAAAATGACAATGAGAGGGAGCAAAATGCAATCTCAGAACCCAAACCCACCCGTAACAAGTGCAAAGAACACTAACACAGAACAAATTGGGACTCATACAGCTGAAAGCAATGAATCAACGGCTTCTGAAATAAAGAAACAGCTGCAGAAAGGTATAGAGGAACTCAGATTGGAAATGAAAAGAAATCCCTGAATTAATAACATCTGCAGTAAGAATCAACTGCAAGAAACATATGGAGGAAACCCAATGCCCACCCAGAACAAGTGCAGCGGACACTAGCTCAGCTGAAATGTATGAATTAATAGTGTCAATAGTAAATAAGCAACAGCAGAAAGTCATAGAGGAACTCAGAGCAGAATTCTTTTCTACTAGCTCAGTTCAAATGTATGAATTAATAGCGTCGATAGTAAATAAGCAACAGCAGAAAGTTATAGAGGAATTCAGAGGGGAATTCTTTTCTGAATATATATATATAAATATATATATATATATTACATGTTATATGTATATATACATAAATTTGCCTATTGTATCATTACATATTATATATATTTATTTAATGTTTGGGCTACTGCATATAGTATTGTTTTCCTGATTTTTTCTAATTGAGTTTATTGTTAGTGTAAAGAAAGGCTATTAGGACCTGGGGAGATAGCTCAGTAGAATAAGCATTTCCCTGGCAAGTATAGGTTCCTGAGTTCAATCCCCGATACTGGAAAAAAAAAAGTCCATTAATGTATTCATTTGTGTACTTATTTTTTATTCTGCCACATTGTCGAATTTTGTAATTAATTCAAGGAGCCTTTGGTTGAGTTCTTGAGGTCTCATAAGGACAGCATCATGTCGTGCGCACATAATGATACCTTGTCTTTATCCTTTTTCTTGACACATCCTTTTTAGTCCCTTGTCCTACCTGAATGCACTGCAAAATGTATCAAGGACTACACTGCACAGGAATCATGATAATGACTGTCCTTGTTTCTGACTTTAGAGAGAAAGCTTTCAATATTTCCCATTTAATATGATCTTGAGGGTAGACTGATTATAAATGGCTTTTGTTAGATTGAGATAAGGTCATTCTATGTTTATTGTCTACTTGTTTCTATCATGAATGGATGTTGTATTTTGTCAGAAACTTCCTGTGCATATTGAAATGACCATGTGATTTTTTCCCCTCCTCTGCTTAGGTGATGAATTATATTTAGTGGTTTGCTTAGCTGAAGCCATCCTTGCAAACCTGAGGTGAAGCTTGCTTTCTGTGATGTAGCGTATTCTCAAGGATTTGTTTCATTCTGTTTGCTTATATCTTCTTAAGGATTTTTGCATCTTCTTCACTATTTCCCCATCATTTTAAAGTATTAATTAAATTTATTGTTACCTTTTAGATTTACATAATGATCACATTCATTGCAGGAAATTTGTACCTGTACAGATATACATTTTTTAAATAATGTATTTCATCTTATTTTATTTTGAAGAGTAAAAACAGAAGCAAAAACAAGTAGAAAAATAAAAGACAGAAGCAGGGTAACATACAAAAATGCATAAATTGCAGATTTTCAAAACAGGAAAATAATCAAGATTTTTTGAAAGCAAGCGACAATACTCAGTTATTTCCCCAATCTGTATAACTATCATCTAAGCAACAGATTTGATGACAAAAATAATAATATAGCAACCATTGTTAATTAGCTATTCTTGTTTTGTATAGCTCCATTCTTCTTTTTTCTCAACCTCCTACCCTCGCTTCTACCCTTCTCCTTATTTGCAACACTTTGTTTCCATTTTTTCTGTTTTTCTTTTCCCTTTATTTTCTGGCTTCCAATTTTCTAGTTCCCCTCAACATTTGAACATTTTCTTCCTATTTTACAATACTACATAGCAATCTGTCTGGGTTGGAAGTTCTTTTCTTTTAGGGCTTGAAACACTATTGCAAGTTCTCTTTTCCTTTAAAGTTTGTGTTGAAAAGTCTATACAGTTCTAATTTTTGTTTTTTTTTATAAATAATGTGTGGCTCTGTAAGTATATCAAATATTCTTGCTACTTTTTGCTGATAGATCCTTACACTGTCATTTGGAAAATGCCTCAGGGAAAAACTTTTGATAAAAGGGGCTAACTAATTAATTTCTATTTTTAATGTCATAAATTCTATGCTTTTTTCCCTGTAACTAAAACTTTCTGAAACCCTACTTAACCAATTAAAAATGAAATTCCACACTTCTTATTCCCTGATAACTACAAAAGAGGACATTAAATTTTCATCCACTATTTAAAAATCTCTTAATATGCTAAAGTAATTTAGATGTGACTCAAAAAGAAACATGAATATTGTTGGTCATTAAATATACCCTTTGACAGTGACATATCATTATTTGTTGAAATTCCAAAGGACATATTAGGTCCAAAATATCACATTAATAAAATTATATAGTATGTAGCATTTGATATTAAGTATTCCAAGTTAGTAAAGCACATTTAGGCCATAATTCATTTTGTTGCATTTATCAGCTTTATGGGTTTTTTTTTTTTTTACTGCATGGACGGAGTTTAGTTTCCTGATTTATTGGTACAGCAAAACTTTTGAAAATATTTTTGATAGTTACAAATAAAGATTCTACAAACATTTGCAGATAGATATTTGTGTGAACATACGTATTTTGGGAAAATATGTAGGAACTACATTGTTGGTTTCAAGGCAAATGTTTCATTTTTAAGACATTGTCAACAGTTTTTGAATTGTACCATTCTGTAGTTCCATGTGTTTTGTTAACTGTTTACATTTCCAGGTTTATTCTTATTAACATTAGCACTTTAAGGGGTGTGCAATGGTAATTCATTGAGGTTTAATTTGCATTTTCTAGATGTCTGATGATTTCATATCTTTAGGAACCTTCTGTATGTATGTGTACCTGTTGAATATTTTGGTATGAATATTCTTCTCTCTTATACAATTGAGTTTTGGTTTTCTTGAAAAGTTTTCAGATTTGATTATATAGTCTGTATTTAAGACCTTTGTTATTTATGTAAATATTCACACATTTTCCTTGAGGAGGAAGCAGCCAATGCTATTTATTTATTTGCTTATTTTTTGCATTTAGTACAGGGGATGCAGGGCCCACAAGATCTCACTATGTGGATTCGACTCGTAGTGATACTCCTGTTTTTCAGCCTCCCAAGTGCTGAGATTACAGGCACATGCCACCATGCACAGTCTCAACCGTCATCTCAGTGCACCCTAGGGGCAGGGCTATCATGACAGGCAGGGGATCGAACCTCGGCCTCTGTGCTCTGCCTAAGTAAGAGCTTTAGTCCATTGAGCTATCAGGTCAGCTTTTTAATGCTTTATTTTTTTTTTATCAATGTCTTTCAAAGAATAGTTCTTAAAACTCTTTCAAGTTCAACTTCAGCATGTTTTTCAGGTTTTATGTTATGGTTCATCAGATTGATAGAATTTTACAATCAGATTGATAATGAGATTTTTCTAGGAAGATGTGTCACAGTATGTCCTTGAGTATAGAATTGGTCTACATGATTAGAAACCTCTGAGGGACTTAAATGCAAGTTGTTTTTATTCTGATTGTTGTCTCAGTACACATACTCTATCATACTTTGCCACAATCTCTACCTAAATTGTTGTCTTTATCAGTTATGTGAGCTCTGTGCACAACTAGATCCCCTTATTGCCTGAAGCACACGACAATTATTCAAATTAGTGTACTCTAAGTGGCTCACACTTCCTTGCCTTGTCTTTCTCACAGAATCTCTAAGTCAGAGATCTAATGCCTCTTGGCCACTCTGGTGTCTTTCCCTGAAAATTGATCTGTACCTTTAGTTTCTAGGGACTGTGAATAATAAAATCTTTGTTTAACCAACACTCTTCTGAGTTTCCTCTTGTGTCCACAGATTGCTGCTTATTCCATTAAAAAGTACAAAACAATTGCTACTAAACAATTTTGGCCTTCAAAATGGAGGGCCACAACAGGCGTACTGAACGTTAATGTACAAGTTTCCAATTATGGTAATGAAGTATGTGAGAATCCTTTGATGTTATAACACATTCATACAACACATAGCAATATAGGGGCATGTTCTGTAAAATGTGCTGTAGGCAATTGTGTTATTTTCTGAATATCTTAGACTGTACTTCCACAACTAGTATATGACGGTGATATCAGGTTATAGAGCACAACTCTCACTGACTAAAATCTCATTGAGTAGTGCCAGAATGTACCTAGTCACCTGGAAAATTGCCTCACCACCATCCATCATTATGGGGTGTAAGGAATTTGTTGGTGTTTTGGTGTACCACTGGGAGAACTGGTGGCAGGAATGAGGAAAAGACAGACACAAGACAAAAGCTGAGTTCAGGCAGAGGCCTGTTTGCCTGATGGGCAAAGGAGCCAGACAATAACAATATGGGATGTCTTTATACATTTGCAAAGTTAATATCATGAGACGTAAAATTGCCTAGCGGCTAACGATTGAAATTGTTTAAAAGGCTGAATGCTTTTTTCAAGACTGAGCTACTTTGACTGCTTTAGTCACTGTGGCCTTGTCCTGCACTGAAGCATAAGACCACTTTCCAGCTTCAGCTGCTCTCAGTACTGAAGTGAACTGCACTTCAGATTATAGTAAGATAACTAAAAGATAATTTAAAAACTATGATGTTCAGGGGTCAGGGAGATGGCTCAGTAGAATAAGCACTTCCCTGGCAAGTGCAAGAGCCTGAGTTCAATCCCTGGTTCACCACCCCAAAAACAAAAACAAAAAAACAAAAAAAAAAAAAAAAAAACAAAACCTATTATGTTCAAGAGCTCAACAGAACTTCAATTCAGTACAAATACCAATAAACTCAATGATCTTTCAGAAGTGAACAGATTCATATAAACTTATGAAATTATCTTAAAGACTCATTCTCTATTTCAAAGAACATTAAATATTTCTTCTCACAAACAAAATGAAAATATTTAAGGTGAGGTTTGTTCTTTTTCAGGTGAGAGAGTGAAAATATTTTTAAAAGTCAACCAACCTGGGAACTAAGCTACTGCACTGCAGATGGTAATTTGTAACAGTTGTTTCATGATGGGAGTGCCTTCATTGTGGTATTCTGAATATGGGCGGCTTGTCATGACATGCCATTTACTGCTAAGATGTCTCTCGGGTAGATGGATGTTCAAGAAGAAGGCGGTGGTGAAGGAAAGCAAGAGACAGGAAAAGGAATATTGTGGGACTG
>NW_004524627.1:680484-690949 GCF_000260255.1 Octodon degus | reverse complement strand
ATAGAATGATTTGTTCTAATGGTGTTTGTAAATAGGATCACAAGTCCACTTCTTGTACAGCAATTAACCACTAAGAAGAACATATGCAGTGTATTATTTGTTGAAAAATAAAAATAAATAAATAAATAAAAGAAGTTCAACACCACCGGCACCACGCAAGCCCTCGTGCCTGTTGCCTGCCCTGTCACCCAAAGACAATACCATCTTTCTTTTTTAATATTGCATATTGCTTTGCAATAACTATTAAAACTAGTTTTTAAAAGCAAAAAAAAAAAAAAGTCAACCAAGTACATTTTCTGTTATAGTACACCAACAGAAAATAAATCCTATAGTTTTCTCAAAAGTTAACACTAAATTTTGAGACTATTAACCAGTTAATCATTGCAAAAGAAGAACTGATAAAAACTGTGTTTCTCATACTACTTGGGAATCACTTCAAAAGCTACACACCTATTTGTAGTGGAGACTCATTGAGGTATAGGTATAGGTAGGTGTAGCTTGATAGGCTCTGGCAGCTTGATCCAATTTAGGGTATTGGTGGAGCCTGAAAAATACTTTGAAATATAATTTTTCAAAGAAAATTAAAAGCTTGATTTCCATACAATTATAAAATGAACAAAGGTTCAAATGTCAAAGATTTATTGCCTCATTAGAATTTTAACTATTTTAATGGCAATAAAGTCTCAAAGAGTGTTTTGAAAAGAAGTCAACAGTGTGCTAGGAAAGACATTTTGAAATAAGTTTGCTGAGCTACAAACTAGATTCATTAATATCTTAACAGGCCAATAAACTGTGACCTTTGGAACTATGTTTTAAACTGGACAAAAATCTATAATTCAGTATAATTATTATTGGATGTTATAGCCCAATATAGGCACATTTCCCTGGGTGTTAATTAACATTGCTACCTAATGTCACAAAATGGTACAGAAAGGACCCAAGCAATGCTCACTTTTTGGCCTAATTTCTGTTTAAATACTTTTGTTATTATATGGTAGAAATATACTGACAGAAAAGTAAATTTTATATAAAAGTTAAAGTATTTAGAAATATGGGAATAATTTAAAAGAGAAAAAACTGTACATGTTTTTAAAATTATGTCTTTTTCATAGAATGATATAATTTGTATATAAAAGTTACTTACATATATATGTATAAGAAGTCATAAATTCTCAACTAGGAAATTGAAATGTCTACATGGAAATCATAGCTAAGTCATAAAAAGAGATTGACTCAAAAGAAAAAGGAAAATCCATACATTATCAAGAAAATTGATGCTAAAACATGATCATAAATTTTCTACTTTTCAAATATCTGGATACCTCTCATCTTGATCTTCTAAATATGTACAATTTCTAGTGTCTTATCAATTATTATTATGCTCTCAGTAATTTTTTTTTTAGAAAGCAGGGATTGAACTCAGAACCTTGTGCTTGCCAGGGAAGCTCTTATTCTACTGAGCCATCTCCCTGACCCCTAAGCTCTATTTTTTTAAAAAGTAATATAAAGAAGACAAGAAAAAAATCTTAGGTTTCTTAAAAGCATGCCGTAATGATCAATTATTTGTTCGACGTTGCATAACTATATCTGTTAATATGAGCAACAGATTTGATGATAAAAATAGATAATAGAACAAGCATTGTTAATTAGCTATTCTTGTTTTGAAAATATGCAATTTATATATTGTATGTAATCCTGTTTCTGTCCTTGTTTCTAGTATTTTTTTTTGTTTTTACTATTCAAAATAAATATAAAATTAAATTTAAAAAATAAGTAAACTCAAGAAGAAGGGGGTGGTGAATGAAAGCAAGAGACAGGAAAAGGAATATTGTGGGACTGTCCTGCTTCAAGGTTGTATATGGTGAGATTTTTGGACTTATGTGCAAACATGAGCAGCATAGAATTCTTTATCCTATTTTTTAAAATATAATCTAATTTTTAAATTTTTTTATCATATTATATAGGGACTTAAAGTTCAACATATCAATACTTGATAAAAAATACCTGTTCCTTATTATGCCTAAGATGTTTGAAATGCAGTGAGATAGTGAGGTTAAGATTGATAGCCTAAATCATTTGATAATAACAATAAGCTTTTCTTCTGGATGGGTAACAACCTAAGTTTGCAGACCAAAATTAGAGAAAAAGGAGGGATACAAGGAAAGCCAACATTTTGGCCCTAGCCTTCTAAGGTCAATTAAGACTCAGGACATATGAGAACTTGTACTGTAACGTCATGTACCTCGGTAGTGTCCCAAATTTTCTGATCAAGAAGATTATGGGGCCAAAGAGGAAAGGGATCGATGACATAGAGTGGGCCTAAGGAGAGTCACATGGGGAGAAGACACTCTCTCAGGCTTTCACAGAGAGCACATTGGCCAAGCATTGGCCGTGACTCATCCACATGGCTGCACTGATAAAGGTTCTACAATCTGAGGTACAGGATCTCAGGACAAATCCTGAGGGCATTTTATTGACCTTCTCAGACCAAAAAGCTACAACTCTTGTTGCATAGGTCCTGCTTTACTTTGGTCTTAACCATCCAGTAGAAAAGTATGAAGACGAAATATAAGAAATAAAGCCATGCTGTTAAGTTAAGCTGTGGGGGACTCAGGTCAATAATTTCTGACATTGCCAGTTAAACAGAAGACCCAATGCTATTATGGGCTACTGGACTCTTTTAGAATATTTTGCTGAGTTTACACAGCTATAATATTCAATAACGGAACTTAGGAAAAATGGGGTACACCGATGAATGTCCATTCTGTGTCTGTGTATTCAAAGTGGTTGGGGATTATTTATAATGGTGTTTGTAAATAGGATCACAAGTCCGCATCTTGTACAGCAATTAACCACTAAGAAGAATATATGCAGTGTATTATTTGTTGAAACTGTACTTCCGATTTGATTTGAAACTGTCTCATTGCTATCTGTGTATCAATAAAACTGTAGAAAAAAAAAAACAAAAAAAAAAAATAAAAAAAAATAAAATAAAAATAAAAAATAAGTAAACTCACTTTGAAAGCGAAATGAACCTGCTGATATTTGTAACACAACAAGAACAAAAAAAAGGAAATTTCTAATGGCAACTTTGCTATCATAACGATGCAAATAGTAAAAAAATTCTAATGGAAGCATTGCTTGGTTCGTTCTTTCTAGGATAAATTTTACTTATGTCCTAATAGCTTTATAAATGTTCAATAACTGCTGTATAACAGATTTATTTTTTGGAAATACATCGTAAGAATACAGTAACTAATTTAGTATTAATTCTAAAAACTCAACTTAGAAAATAACTTTCAAAGTAAATGTAATATCATATTAGATTCTTTAAAATGGAATAATAAAATTATTTTACTAGTATAGAAGCATTATCACAGCAATTCAAGAAATAATGTTCTCTAAAATGTCCACCTGCTATACTGTCAAGTGTAAAGTGTTTTTGTTAATTGAACTAAGGTGCAGCCTTCAACCATGTTAGGTAAAGATGGTATAACTGACACCTGAATTTGTTACTTAATTTTACATATATTCTGCATATGTTTTCTAATTAGAATTACAACTGGAGAGCAGACAGTAATGAATATTTTTCTAATCAAATGGTTTCATAATCCATCATAAAAAATACTTTCTCGAAATATAAAATACAAATTCCAATACAAATAGGAAGACTCAGGACCAGCCAGATACCTCACGGACAAAAATGCCTGCTTACACAGGCTCAGGGAGCAGGATTCGATCCCTGGCAAGACTTTCTGGCCCCAGCCCAAGTGCATGCTGAGAAGGTGTGGTGGCACGCCCCTGTAATCCCAGTGCTTGGGAGGCTGAAAACAGGAAGATAACTATGAGTCCAATCTGTGTAGTGAAACCCTGAAGATCCTGTACTAAATATTTTTTTAAAAAAAGAAAAAGAAGAAGAAGAAGGTTCATTTCAAAAACACAGGCAGCTTTACCTTAAGTCATTTGGAACATGTTCAATTTTGAAGATTTCAAGACTAATACTTAGCTCAGATACACCCAGAAATAAGGAAATGGCACATGCTAGCAAGGAACTAAACTAGCAATGGACACACCAAAATGCAGAACACTCACACTCAAAGATCCTTAAAAACTAAATTCAAAATCCATTATTTATAAAAAAAAAAAAAACCACTGAAGAAAATAGAATTAGGGCTTTACTTCAAACTGATGAATGTATCTGTGGCAAAGAGCCAACATCATGCTAAATGGTGAGAAGCTAAAAGTTTTCCTTTTAAAAGCATGAACAAGACAAGAATGTCCACTATCATAACTTTTGTTTGATATAGTTCTTATAGCATATTCTAGAGCAATACAAAAGAGAAAGTACTTAAAGTGAATACATAGGAAAGGAAGAAGTCATTCCATCAGTATTTGCTGATGACATTATCTTTTACTTATAACAGCAAAACTCCACCAAGAGAACTAATATCCAAATTCAGTAAATAGGGGCATACAATGTTTGCACTATAAAATCAATAGTGTTTCTGTACATCAATAACGGACTCACTGAGAAGGTTATTAGATAAATAACATCCCTCACAATAACATCAATTAAAATGAGATGCTCAGAAATATATCTAAACAAAGAAATGAAAGATCTCACAATGAAATAAACAGTACTCTGAAAAAGGATGTTAAAGGGAATGTAAGCATTAGAAAGGCATTCCCTGTTCCTAGCCAGGCAAACATAACAGTCAAAATGGTCACATTTCCAAAACTAATATATAGATTTAACACAATCCCAATCAGAATATGAATAAAAACTCCTTACAGCAATGGAGAACACAATCCTAAAATTCATATGGTACTAGAATAGACCTCAAAGACCAAAAGCAATGCTGGCAATTAAGGGCAAGCAGAGCAGAATCACAGTGCCAAACTTCAAGTTGAACTGCAGAGCTATGGTGATTAAAAACAGCATGGTATTCCAAACAACAGGAACCACAACCACCACAAAAGAAAACCAGACTCTTGAAGCAAAACAACAGAGTAGAAAATGCAGAAACAACTGCAGATACAGCCAGCTTATTTTCACAAAGGAGCCAAGTCCTTTCGCTTTATGAAGATAGCCACTTTGACAAATGACACTGGAAAAACTAACTTAGTTTTAGGTTCATATGTTAGTGTATGAACCTAAACCTGTACTTCTAACTATATATTAAACTAAAATTCAAATTAATCAAAAATTAGCAGAGATCTATTTAATCTCCTAGAAGATAAAATAGATAAATCTCTTAAAGATACAAGTGTAGGCCAAGACTACACTTTCTTTTCTGAAAAAAATCCCAGTTGCACAAAAACAATACCAAGCATCAACAAATGGGATTATATTATTTTTTGTTTTTTAAAAAATGCAAAGTAGTTAAATAAAAGCATTAGAAATGGCACAAAATTTTATTAAGCAAAGTAATAGGAAATCAACAATGGTTGCTACATTTAATGATGTTATCTTAAAATTAGTTGTTTAGGTTACTAGACATAAACCTGCAAAATGGGTTTTAAATAATAATAGCAATAGTAAACTAGTTATAAGAAATTAAAAAGAAAAAATAAGAGCAAAAAGAAAAATAAGCAAAGTTTATTCACAGTAAAGGAAATCGCTAACAGAGTGAAAAAGCAATCTACAGAATGCAAAAAATAATTGCCAGCAACTTATCAGACAAAGGACTAATATCTAGAATAGAAAAAGAACTTGAAAAATTAGACTTTCCAATTTTAAAGATTCAACTAAAAGTGATGACACCTGAAATGAATAGACAGTTCTAAGATTAAAAAAAAAATACACAGGTCCAATAAGTTCAAAAACATGTGGAACACCGCTGGACATTTAAGAAATACAAATTAAAACAAAATTGAGGGACCGGGGAGATGTCTCACTAGAATAAGCACTTCTCTAGCAAGCACAAAGGCCTGAGTTCAATCCCTGGTTCTGAAAAAAAAAAGAGAGAGATGTAATGTCACTCTAAAAAGAATGATTAGCATGGAGACATATGCCAGTAGAAATTGCTGGTAAAGTTATTGGGGAAAAGGATTACTTCTCTGTGTTGATGACTACTGTGGAAATCAGGATGAGGATTCCTCAAAATCTTAATGTACAGTTCCATTTGATCAAACTATTCTCCTACTCAGTATCTTCCCAAGAGACTTTAAAGACTTCATACTATAGTAATACATGCATACCTCTGTTCACAAAGGTGGAATTCAAAATAGCTAAATCTTGGAAACAGGCTATATGTCCATTAACAGATAAAGAGATAAAGTAGTGTATTTATGCACATTGGAGTACTAGTCTACCATAGAAAAGATAAATTTGAGTCACTTGTGGGAAAATGAATGCACTTTGAGACCCTAATATCAAGTGAAGTTACTCAGACCCACAAGCCTACTATCATTATCTATATCTCCATCCATTTCTTATCTATATCTATGTCTATATCTATATATCTATTAAAATGAATGACAGATAATAGAAAAAAGATGAAATGAAAACATATTGGAATTCGAGGCAGATGATGCATCTAAAAGGGTACTTTGACTTAGTACAATAGTCCTAAGTGTTTTACATAACCCTTGGCCCATTAATCTGGTTTTCAATCTGTATATATCATAATTAAGTTTATAAAGTTTTGTAAGATAAATAGAAAGGAGTAGAGGAAGGGTGCAAACAAAAGGAATTAAAATGTTTTATGTACATGTTGAACCCCTTCAGGGATGCAATCATTATGTACTGCAAGTATATTCAAATAAAAATAAAATGCGGGGTGGCTACGACTGGAAAACTGAATAAGAGATACATTGACTATTTCTATATTGTTTTATACTTTCCTGTGAATACACACTATGTTAATTGAATTGTAATAAATATTAAATAGCATAAAATATGAAAAAATATATCATGAACATATAAAAGTAGACCAATTTATCTATACTAAAATCAGAAAAATTCTAGAGTATAGAAGAAGAAACAATCTCTGATGATAAAATGGTCAACTCAAGAGAAAGATACAAGAATTCTAAATTTAAATGTGACTGTGATTGTTAATTTAGATGTCAGCCTTAATAAGAAACACCTGGCAGATTGGTACAGCACAGTTCTGGGTGTATCAGATGATTGACAAACTGAAACTGAAAGTCCAACCTGGATGTGGATAGCAGCAACCAGTAGCCTGTAAAAGATGGAACAAATAGGGTAAGAATGAAATTTTGCTTCTGCTTCTTTGGAGGCACGTAGGCCTTCATCATCTCCTTTGGGTAGCTGCCCACAGGCTTCCAGTTCAGGTTCTCTGGCTTTCAAAGGCAGAGCTTCTGGCTTCCTGACATGAGCTCACTGGGGACTGTGGCAGGAGCTCCAGGGCTCTGGCGTTCCACATGATCCTTACACACTCTTCCACACCTCATTCAGCAGGTGATCATGGTAAGCTTATAAATCAGGTGACTCAGTCCATAGAGAGAAGCTTGATAGTGTGTAACAACATTTCAAAAGTATAAATCAAAGGTTTACGAACAGAAGGAAATATTAAGCAACACAAAAAAAATTTAAACAAGAAAGAATGTGTATGTAGTTTTTAATTGGATGATTATTTTGAAATATCAAACAGCTTAATAGAAGGTGTGTGTGTGTGTGTGTGTGTTATTAGACCTTTATCCACAAGTCTTCAAACTGAGCTCTCTCTCTCTCTCTCTCTCTCTCTCTCTCTCTCTCTCTCTCTCTCTCTCTCTTCTTTTGTGTGAGATAGGATCTTGCTATTTACCCCAGGCCTGGAACTGAGATTCTTCTGATCCAGTCTCCTAGAAACTCAGATCATATACATGGACTACCACGTCCTTCTGCCATTTGTTCTTGTAAATACAGTTGTAATGAAGTGAAGATATGCTTGTTAGTTTGTACAATGTGCTGTCTGCCTTGGGGCTACTCAAGTAGAGGTGAGTGGTTGTGACATAGACCATACACCCCCAAATTCTAAAATATTCATTGTTATCCTTCTGTAGAAAGTGTGTTAGGTAATTGTGTGTCACCCACACTGAAGATCCTGATTGTGATGATTGCATCATGGTTTAATAAGTGATAATGTTTTTGTTTTTAACATGCATTGAAACATTTCACATAAAGGAGCCGTATGCACATAAGGTACTCTGATATGGTTTAGACAAACTAATTTTTATTTAAGCTCAGATAATTTGTTGAGAAGAGAGAAGAGAGAGAGAGACCCAGAATGTGTGTAGGTCATTTGATGTTTTTTCTATGCAGATGATGTTTATTTCCTGAAGGAGAAAAAATTAAGACGCTCATCTCTTGATTCTCTTAAGGAAGACTAGTAGTCATGTTTTGCAAAGGTGAAGATAATGGAAAAGGAATTTTCTAAGAATTTCAGAAAATAAAAAAATGCTAAAATATAAGGCAAAATAAAACACTTAAAAATAATTAGAAGGATTGGTAGGTAAAATTGTGTATCTATGATTCTGAACCTTTAATGGTCTCAGCCTTCTTATTTATGTGGTTATTTCTACCCATGCTCAAGTATGTTGAGAACATCACAGGCCAGTATGAACTAGTTATTTAGAATTGTGTTTCACCATCCATGTCAATGAACAGAGAAGGAGAAAGAAAGTTGAAAGTATTAGGGGGAAGACGGTTTAAAGATGAACTAATGGCATGGAGTTTGTAAAGGAGAGAAGTGTAGTCTAAAGAAAATGAGGAAGTGGAGAATGATTCAAAGGCTGAAATAGTTAATAAAGTAAAACAATATAGTAGGGACATTTGAATAAGTAAATAGAAAAGAAAGTGCCAAGAAATGTAATTGTGAAAGTGGTACAATTTTTATTTCATTATGTGACCATAGGAAAAATGAGTGGCCTAAAAAGTTGATGAAAACTCACGAGAGTGGCAATAAATTAGATACTGTATGTTTAAAATGCCAAAAATGATCACAGGAATCCAGTTGAGAGGAGGGGACTGGGTTATTTCACACAACACCCACAAGATGCATTCATGTGTGTGATGTGATGGGTGTGGGTCGTGGTGGGAACAAGAAGAGCTGATGCAGGCGCAACCGAGGACCAAGAGAAGATGGGACACGCTGGCAACAAGACCTTAAATCCTGCCGGTTTGATAGCTTAGCAGACTAAAGCGGCTGCTTAGGCAAAACGCAGCAGCCAGGGTTCGAGCCCCGGCGTGCAGTGCCAGCCCCTCTCCTGGGGCGAGCTGAGACAGCGATGGAAACTGGGCTTGGTGGCACTTGCCTGTAATCCCAGCACTCGGGAGGTTGTAAACAGAAGGATCACTATGAGTCCAATCAACATAATGAGACTCTGCAGACTTTGTAGACCCTATCCTAACTACAGAAAAAAGAAAAAAGACCTTAAATCTGCAGATTCCTCAGACACTGAAATAATGTGTGATATGGAGAGATGTATGATGTTTTTCCCGTATCCAAGTTATAAAGATAATTGAGAATAAATAGTCCTTAGGGAGTGATGCAAGGGGATGAGTTCAGAGAAGACAAAGTGTGAGAAAATTATTCTGAAGAATTTTAGAGATTATGAGAGTTTACTCTGATCCTTTACATAATTGATACGCAGTCAATGCTTATTAGCATCCTTATTTGAATAGTAAAGAGAGGATAGAAAGAAGAGTTGAATTTACTCCTTTTAACTAATGCTGATATGTCTTGGTGACTAGTTGAATACAGTGCTTTAAGTAAGATCAATGTTGGTTGGAAGAGACAGACGATATTCATGAAAATACTAAATACAATTCAGGGAAAATAACTGTGGCATGGTTAAGGGCACAAAGTGTGAGGTGTAATAAGTTCCACACAGTTGAGAGAAAAATTTTATGTCTCAGAACTATCACGTATGTACATGTATTAATGTTTCTTGTAAATGTATACATCTTTGTTATAGTAAGATGTTATATCACGGGAACTCATACATGATTTGGATTGGCCTCAAGATTCCTTATTTTTCTCTCAGATTATGCTTTTTGAATTTAATAAGAGTGGCTGTTTTCACAAGAATTTTATTCAGAGAATTGGTGATAGTAATCTTATTTAAATTTTATTGATCATTATGTACTCTATAAATTGGAGCTCACAATCTTTTGTAGAATGGCATTTATGCCTATTATATTTGAATTTTTGAATGGTGAAGTGATACATCTTGTTTTCAGAGCCATATCATGAAAAAATTAAGAATCATTCCCTTAGTAGGTGAATAGAGAATATTTAATAAAGTTAGAAATAACCGATATATCTATAGATAGGGTAAAAAAGAAGACAGTGGTGATAGTTTGCACATTAGATTTTTTAAATGTATACATAAAACATTTCAACATATTATCTGGCACATGAACAATTCTTAAATTCATATTAAAATATACAAACATTATCCCACCTAATTGTATTAAATAACAACTCTCTCTCTCTCTCTCTCTCTCTCTCTCTAT
>NW_004524627.1:660016-674684 GCF_000260255.1 Octodon degus | reverse complement strand
GGCGGGCGGGGTGGGGGAGGCACTGCGGAGTGGTGGGGGGCAGCCCAAGGGGCTGGGAGAGGGTCCAGCCCACTCTGCGCCTGGGCTGGGACTGGTCCCACCAGCACAGGGTAGCAGAAAGGTCTCCACACACTCTCCGGACCTGGGCTAGGACTGAAGAAATTAGTTTTTAGTACATCATTTAATAAATGGTAGTAGGATTCCATCTAAAGAATCTGAATGCAATTCTTTTTTATACCATTGGACTGGTGTAAATAAAGTAGTCTTGGAATTGACAGTTTTGAGGAAATATTGACAAAGAAAAACCATTTATCTTATTTTATCAACTTCATTTGATAAAGGACATAGTTGTGAAATTATAAGAACCACTTATATTTTTCAGGGCGATTAGTGTCCTTTCTTCTTATTTTTCCAATGTCAGGTTTTCCTCTGTCTTGCTGCCAATCCTGTTTTCATGTATATGTGATAGCAGGCTAAGCAAAATGTCTTGATATAAGCCTAACAAAGGAACAAAAATATATGGAGCTAGGGCACCAAAGAAAGGCTTAAACCTAACCATCGTCTAAGGACACAATTTCATTGTTTGAAAGATGTTCAAAATCAATTCCATGTAATTTGCTTTATAATCACAAGGGAATCAACAATAATAATTGTTATTTATTGTGTTTTTTAATATTAAGAAATATATAAAATATACTTTCATTGTTTGCTCCATTTTAATCACTGTGCTGAGCACTGCAAAGGAAAATAAACAAATGTCAGAAAATTTCCAAGAAATTATGACAATTTGATTAAAGGAATTGTTTGAAACACAGCTTCACTTGAGGCCCAGATAAATGCATACCACATTCATTCAGAAGTATGATATGAAAGGATCATGTAGCACTTTAAAAAGAAACATCAGAAAATAGTAATTGTTAATTCCTCATGTATACACAAACTGATGTACTGGCTCTTTAGAAGATGATCTGTACAGAAATTGCATGCGTCTATGTTTTCTAAGGGGGAAGAACACCTAGTTTTATACAAGGGCAAAAACATCAATCATGGCAGTTGGAAGATATGATATGAGTCTTGCTGAATTTCAAATACCTGTATTAGTATTTGACTTGGTCTAAAATTTAAATTTGAGTTTAACAAATGAAAAAATTTCTTTCGTTCTTGGAGTTCAGCAAACCAAGAATGCTGAGCATTTTCCCTGAAACTGAGCATCTCAGAAGGGGTAAAGCAACCTTTACAGGGTGGAACCCAGGAGTCATCAGAGGAATCTTTAATCAGGTTTTCCATCACCAGCTATAAAATAAGCATTCCATTATACAAAGACTCCTGTAAATGAGGGACCCACAGCAGCTAGAGTCACCTCCAATGAACTGAGAAAATAAATCTAGGAAAAATGAAAGTTGCCAATTGGCACCTACATTGGGTAGAGATGGAGTCTAAGTGAAATCAAAGTATTGTCATGTCTTTAATGTCTTTTTAAAGCCCCTGAACATTCTGGAACCAAAAGGAAGAAACAGAAGAAACAGTGAAAGTACTGGCCAAAGAAGAAGGCAACATGATTCATTTTAGTGTGATAATAATATCAACAGCCCCCATGAGCAAAAGAATAAAAATGTCAAACTTTGGAATGATACATTAGATTATTAAAATATATTAGATACATTAGATACATTAAAAAATCATTGTTACAGAAAGAACTTTTCATTTTCTGAGAATGTCCAGTAAATTCATTGAGTCTTGCCCATATTTTCTCCAAAGATATAAGGAAGAATATTTCCTATTGTAAAAGTTATATTAACCAAGGAAATTTGAAAATGTTTAGGCATTAATAGTTGATCATTAACTGACATTTGACTAAAAATTAGGAGACCTATTTGTTAATTTTGACTCCTGTAACAGATGTAAGCATCTGGTTTTCTGTGTTGTGTGCTGTGATTCATAGAATACAGAAGTATTGAATTTACAGTTATCTGTATGGTTTTGTACTTATTCCTGTATTCTTAGAACAAAATGAATATTATTTCTCTAGCACACTTAACTTGTTTAAAATATGTTAAGAATTGGACAAATATGGAATTACAAGAATAATTCCAAAAACATAAGCAACAAATTTGTCTAACACCACACTTTTACTTAATACAATGGTCATAGTATTATTCTGATGGTTATTACTGAAGCTGAATTGTAGATTTCTATTTAAATTCCTGAGACACAGGAAAAACAAGTTATACAAGCACTAAATTTTTTTAAATGTATTGATAAAATGTGTCTACAATAGCTTTGAAATGAACAGGAGGCCATCAAATGAGCACCAGTTAAAATAAAAATATTTGAAATGCTTTTTGAATGAGATTGTCATGTGTACTCACATTGTTTGGAAACCAAAAGAAGCTTGTATCACACAGAAATCTTGTTACACACACAAAAAAAAATCACATATAACAAACATTAATGTAAAATGGTGTTCATTTCTCCTAAGTTTGTGTTCTGGAATCAAGCACTATTTGGCTTTGCTGGACATGTCCAAGTTAACATACATCAGAGCTTGATTTGTGCATAGCTTAATGTTTCATAGTATGAAGTATTTATGTAAACCAACTGACACCTTAATCTTTACAAGATTAATAAGCAAGCATAAAAATGCTGAAAGATTGTCAGTTGTGTTCCTTGAAATGTCTAGTTGACTCCCCAGTCCAAGCCAGAATACGCCTTCTACTATTTTTAGCACTTTCTTTTGGTAAAATGCTTGGAATGAAGCTCATAATGTTGCAATTTGAAACTACAATACTATAAGAAATCCTGAGCACAAAATCTCATTTTAGTAGATGATAATGAGACCTTAAGAAAACAAGTCTATATTACAATATTACAGGATAGTTAGGAGGATATTTAATGAAAGAAAGATGCTTTAAAGAATTTTAGCCTGAAGCTGAATTTTAACAAATAGCATCAGAGGGAAAATGGCCATCTGTCTGCATGTTTGCTTTTAGAAATTTGCAAGTATGTTTGCTAAAATAATTTAATTTTGTGTAAAACAACAAAAATGATTATTAAATCTTTCAGGTTTCTAAGATGCTGGGGAGCTAATTACTATGTTTTTGAACTGAGAGAAGATATTAAATAAATATGCTGCCATGCATCCCTGAAGTGTCTATCACAACACTCACTGGTTTCCATACTTAGTACTGGGTTCTGTACTTAGTTCTCAGGGTGACATTGCCTGTGTTACCTTCCTATGTGAAGGAGGTGCACTGAAACATTTGCTTACAATAGAACTTTACAGAGTTTTAGGCATGTAATCCATGTCTTTGGTTTTTCCTGGTACAATAGTCAAAACAAAATTTGTAAAAATTCTCGTCAGATATCACGAATAACAGTAGTATAGATAAATACCCATATATGGGTTCAATAATAATGGCCTCAAGTAAATGTACAGTCCTTACCTATTAGCCCAGAAAGCCAGAAACTTAGGATGATCATTTCATAATTAATTCTCCAAATCTGGGAGAATTAATTATTGCTACTATTCAATATGCTGCTACTCGAATGTTATTGAAGAACTCACTCCTGATAACTTGCCAGGGAAATCTATGTGTATGTATTAAAATTTCCAAGTGTAAGATTATTTATTTATTTATTTATTTATTTATTTATGTAGTTAGTAGAGGGTATAGAGGGTCTTACTACATAGATCAGACTTGTAGTGATCCGCTTGTGTTCAGCCTACCAAGCGCTGGGATAAGAGGCACGTGTCACCAGGCCCAGTGTCAATTGCCATCTCAGCAAGCCCCAGGGGTGGGACTGAAATGGCAACCAGGGGATTGAACCTGAGCAGCTGCGCTCTGCCTAAGCAGGCTTTTTATTCCCCTGAGCCTCTGGGCAGCCCCTCATCTATTTTTATTTTGAAATTAGTCAACACAAAATCTCATACACCACTGAAGTTTCCAAATGCTACAAATTAGAACTTTCATTCCTGGAAAGCCAGCTAAAATTTGAGCAGACACTAATGACTGTTTACTCTAGAAAACAGTGCAAAGTGGAAAATTGTGAGGAGCATCCTACTTAAAATGGATTGTATATAATTCAAACGTCAACAGTTTCTTTAAGACATAGATATCTAAATAAAAGATATCAAAACCATGCTTTGCAAAATGAAAACGAAAAGTTTAATTTTGATTTCTCAAAGTCAGATTCATAAAAGAGAAATGGAAAACAAAGAAGAATGCTTGGGGTAGTAGTCCTTCTCCAGAGTATTAACACTTCAAAGACAATGGCTTGGACAGCGTAGTGGGAATGAAGGAGACAGAGCATTTGGAAAATAAGTCAGGAAATCTAAACCTCAGACAGTGGATAACCTGTCTGATACCTAATTTATCTTTTTTATCTAAAACAGAAAATCAGGAAAAATGTCTCAGTCCATATACTGGACAAATCCAAAATTAGAGGTAATACTATGTTGTAAAAGGGACACAAATCTTGTAGTTGCCCAAGTATTTAAGTCCATATTTAATTAAAGACATGCCTCCAGTGGAAAAATGTGTTAACTATCTGGTGTTAATAAAATATGGCTTTCTTTTCATATTTTTCTAACTTTTCCAGATATAAAATTATCTACATATTTTCAAGAAAATGTTTATAATCATATAATTAAGTTAGGTATAGTGGTGCATCTCAATAATGTCAATTTTCTGCAAGTGTGAAGTAAAAGGATGACAAGTTTGAGTCTAGCTTTGGTGAATAAATAAATTATCAAGTTTTTGATTAAAAAACAACACATTAATAAATTCACTTCAATCAATCAATAACAAATGAAATGCATTTCACGTGTTTTTCGACTGTACTGTACATATTCCTAGAGAAAATGTGAAGTTTTAAACCACAGGTCTTTTTAAGTTATTACACATATCACTCATATTTGTGATTTTTTTTTTTGTAATGGGAATCAAACTCACTTGCCAGGTAGATGCTTGTGCCACTGAACTATATTACTAGCCCATATGTGATTTTTTTAAAAATGAAACTACCTACGACTGTACTCACAAAAGCCTTTTTATCACTTTGTAAAAGACAGGTATAGTCTTAATAAAACAATGCTTGCTAATATAAGGTTCAGGCATATTAAATCTGATCATGCAGTAAACAGAGAAAACTTGAAATATTGCTTCAGGGAAAAAATTCTAATGATAGTAGTGGGTATGGAATCTAGATCCTTGTGTGTTCAAGGCGAGTGGTCCACCACGGAGACGCACTCCAACCTTGTTTGGAAACATTTTTAGTTGATTATTCAGCCTTAAATGGTAGAACTAATGGCAATATTACCAAAAGCAATGTGTAACTTTAATGCAACTCCTGTTAAAATATCAATAATGTATGTTTCTCTAGTCAAAGGAGTTTCTGTCATGCTATCACTTGTACTCAATGGAAATGGCAAAATTAACAGCATTGTATGATATTACCTTTTCTTATAGGATTTTTGGCTTCAATAACCATACACACTATATCATCTGAGATTTTTTCTATAGAGATGGTGATGTTAAGACAATCTGGATCATGGTTATTAATGTTGTAAACTGAGTGTACAGGTTTGCTGAGGAGGTTGCTTTGCATCACATTATGGATGCACAAATATGCACCAGCTTAATTTTCTTCTGAGGTCTGCATATATTTGAGATTATAGTACCTATTTTAGAAATAATGAAAAGTAATATAAATCAAGTTAGCCAAGATGATTCTATTTCTGAAAATTTATCCTAAAGAATTAGAGATCTACACAATGATTATAGCCTAGTAGATTCTAATAATTGAAATGTAAAAATGTTTGCAACAGAATCTTATGTTGAAGTCATAAATTAATCTCTGATTTAGAATTATCCTCAGTAAAACAAATCACAAAACCTGTGCCTGTATACTCATAGAATATAAACATAGAGGCTTATAATTTTGTACAATGACATAGAATTAGACTATATGTGACAAATTTTACTTTCGTATACTTTTAAAAGTTTCTACTTAGAGTAATTAAACTATGCAAGTCTGTAACTACACTTAAGATTATATTTAATAATTTAAATAAATAGATATGCTGCTTTTAATAAATTATAGATTTAGCCCATTAGGTTATAGTCAAGATCTTCCATCATTCTAGGATATTATTTTATAAACTTCAATTATTCAACTGAGGATGTTTCATGATCAAGTTGATTAAATTTTGTAACTACTTTTTAAATAATGAGCATTATGAAAATTACAAATGCGAATGCATATACAATCTGAAATAAGTAATCTTTGTCTTCAAGATAATCTTGTGTCCTAAGAGCATATTGAAACCACAATAAAGAAAAATGCATTTATTTTACTAACTGACAGACAAGACAATGATAAAATGTATGGGTTTAACAAATGTTGTGTAAGCAAAGTTTATTAAAATAAAAGCCTCAAGTTTGATTCTTAGCTTAACTACTTCAAGAAAAATTATCTGCAAGTTGCTAATGCACATAACAACTTTCTATTGGGTTAAAGGAAACATACCAAGTGTTAAGTATCATATTCTGCATCTGAATATGATGCAGCTTCCAACTTTAAATCTCACACATCAACTGCAAAAATGGCATGTTGCAAAGTGAAAGATAATGCCAAGCTATGTGAGAACACATACATGGATAAGGCAACATGCATATAAAAAAGATAGCATACCTAAGTTTTGCATGTATTATTATGGCTTGTGTCTAGTCCCCCCCAAAGCCTCATGCAATCATGGGACAGAATTCTAGAGTCTGAAATTAGCTCATGAGCCACTGGGATTATGGATGTGAATACTACTACTGCCCCAGCCTGGGGCAGATAGCCTGAATGAATTTAAGGGAGCCAGACTTCCTCTCTGCAGCCATCGTTGCCACTGCTCCTCCACTTTGCCCTTTTGCTCTTTGCCACCACCATGAAAGGCTGCTCTCTGCCATGTGCAGCTCTGCTTTGGAATCAGCTGAGTATGGGCTGAAACTTTCAGTCACCATAAGCATCCTTCCTTCACTTTGAGTGCCAGGTATTTGTCCCAGCAACAACAGAAGAGTTACTGTGACACATTTCATCTATATATCCACTTCTATCATTGTATTTTTTAGCAAAACAGAATTTCAAAGATTTTTTGGGGCTGGGAAGATGGCTCAGTAGAGTAAGTGCTTCCCTAGCAAGGGCAAGGTCCTGAGTTCAATCCCCGGTTAAAAAAAAAAAAAAAAAAAAAAAAAAGATTATAATAGGTGATAGCAATGGAACCTGTTAAACTTACAGAAAAAATGAACAATTAATATAATCTTCAAAGGATTTAAAATGGAAGAAATTTTGGTTAAAATAGTTTGACAAAACTATATAAGTGCTTATTAATTTTTTAAAATGCTATAATTATTCAACTTTCATTAGACTAAATTTGTTTTTTCCCAGCAACAGATGCATGAAGAATGAAGAAGAAAATAATAAGTATAAAACACAGATTGTGTCAATATAAGAGGTGATGTTAAGGTTCTTCACAATTTTGGTTTGTTCACTTTGTTCCCATCAATCAGTGAGTGCTTATTCTTGGCATTGACTCAGATGAACAGACTGGCTTTTGTCATTTTAATGAAGCTGATAAATTACTACATTTAGAAAGAAATTTTAATGCTATAAGCTCACTATAAGCCTTAATAGAAAAACATTGATGTTCTCTATGACATCATTTTTCAAAGAAATATTTACAGTGATATTGCTTTTTAATAATAAAACACTAAATATCAGAATATTGATCTGAATTTATAAATATGTTGAATCTACTTACTTTTGTAAGTAAGTAAACCCTTTTATTTGCTTTTTACAGTCACATATATAATTTTATTTTTTAATCTTTTAATTGACACAGAAATTGTACATATTTTTGTTGTAAATAGTAATAGTCAAATTAGAAAATATAATATAGCATTTCCATCTTCTTAAACATTTAGTCTTTATTTGTGTTAGAAAACTTTGGCCTCTCTTTTAATTTCTTATCAGATGCATAATATCATAGTACTTTGTGCTATGAATCGCTTCTTAAAATCGCTGGAAATTATTCCTCCATTTTAACTTTACTTTAGTTCCTGTGTCCCAGTCTCTGTCTCCCTTCCCATCCTGCTACTCGTCTCTTGTGACTACTATTCTACTATTTACTTCTATAAAAATCTACATTTTAGCAGCTAGATATGAGTTATTTTATTGTTACAATAACTGTACTATATTTCATTATCAGCTCCCTTTTATTTTAGCCTTTTATTCTCCCTTTACTAGTATTTTAAAGAGAATAGAAAAATAATAGATAACACACTAGAAACAACACACAATTTCAAAAAAGAAACAAACCCAAGATGATACATATTCAACAAAAATTGTTAAATCACACGTTGTTGTTATGGTTTGTGCCTTGGTGTCGCCTGCAAAGCCTCATTCAGTCTTGAGGCAGTTTCTGGAGTTTGTGATTGATTATTGTGTGTGTGTATCCTGCAACTGCCCTGGGGCAGGTAATTTGCATTTCAATGTAAGCAAGGAAGAGGTTAGCTGCTTGAGTTGCTGCTACTCCTCCTTTTGTGTTCTTACTTTTTGGGGCCATGAAAGGTTGCTCTCTGCCATATGCCAGGCTGCCTTGGCTCCAGCTGAGTTTGGACTGAAACCTCCAGTAACTGTGAGCTAAAATGACCTTTCCTTCCTTCAATTTGGGTGTCGGGTATTTGTCCCAGCAACTGGAGAAGAGTAACTAAGACAGTAGTCTTCAAAGTAATTGCTCAGATTACCAGACATTTTCTGTATTAGGGAAACCAGAGACTTCTATAATGGTCTTAGTTAAGATAGGCAGCCATTTAATAAGTAAGTGAATTTCACTTTGAAAAATGGTATTTTTATTTTAAAGTTGACTATTCCATTCTGTTCCAGGCCAGGCCAGGCCAAGCCAGGCCATTCTATTCCATGCCATGCCATTCTGTTTTCTATTCTACTCTACTCTATTTGGCAATACTGGAACTTGTGATCCTATTCCCTCATTTTCCTTGAATGGGGGCATTATAGCTGTGTGCCACCATGCTGTCCTGCTTTAATTTTTAAAATGAGAAAACTTATTCTTGAGACACCAAAAAGGAGTTAGCCACCTTGTGACACCTGCTTGGCTGTGTCTTCTTGACTGATTTCAAAGTATGCAAAAGTCTGCTTTGTCTACGCTTTAGCCATTGACAGCTATGAAGAATACAGTTCTCAGTGTATCAGTGTGAAGTATGACATTTTATAATGTATATGAAACTTTTCAATTTAGCCCTAAGGTTAAACATGCATTCTCTCAGACACAAGTTTAAACATCACACTGTTTCTTTGTATGAGAAAACCACAGAAGATAAGGAGCAAAATTGAGGATAGATATGGAAAGTAGGAAAAATGTTCAAAGCAGAAGGGGAGCAAGAGGAAAGGCCAGGGAAGGAAATAAAACAAAAAGGGACTCAAAATATGAGAGCAGAAGCAAAATTATTAAACCAGATCTTTTGTAAGTGGAGAGGGGAAGTATTATTGAAGGGAAGTAGGAAAAGGTAAGCAAGAATTAATAGGGGGCCTGCCGGTTAGCTCAGTTGTTTAAGCACCTGCTTATGAAAATGCAGTAAGGTGCAGGATACCACAGTTTGATCCCACCTCCACCACCTTTACCTGCATTACCAGACCCGCCCTTAAGGTAGCCTGAACCAGCCCCCCCAAAAAAAAATCATTCTGGTGCTTTGCTGGATAGCTCAGTTGTTTAAAGCACCTTGTGAGTAAATGCAGGCAGGCACATAAGACTGTGGTTCGATTCCCAGCTCCAGAAGCTGTACTAGACCTGCCTTTAAGGCAGCCTGAAGTGGCAAAAAAAAAAAAAGAAGAAGAAGAATTGATATACATTTTGTACAGGTACAAATTTTCCATGATGGACATGATCATTGTGTATGACAAATATATACTAATAACAAATTAATATTAAAGACCAAAATGTTATCTGCTTTTGTATTCATGATACATAGTTTATACACTCAAAGTTTACAGAAGTAAAATTGTCAGCGTCAAAAAGGCAAAAACATGTTCTGTGCACTTGCTGTAGACTATTCCTCATTTCTTACCACTGTGCACTTACTCTGCACTTTTTTTTCCTTTTTGTGGTACTGGGGATTGAACTCAGGACCCTGTGCTTGCCAGGCAAATACTTATTCTACTGAGCTATCTCCCTGGCCCCCATCTTCACTCTTAAAGTTCACAAAAGTTTGTCTAAAATATCTTAATATACACAAACTGTAATTTAATGTCCATTTTCCTCACTTACAGGTAAAATGACCAAAAGAATGTCATGCTGATCCAGTAAAAACATTAAACTGACTACATTCAATACAAGTTAGTTCAGTATAAGAACTCAGTATTCCATTAGTTAAGCATATTCCAATGATGCTTTTATCAGTTAAGGTAACCTTCATACTTATTTTATGAAAAGTATCAAATTGTTTTAGTTACTTTTCTCTGTTTGCTAGGAAAAAATACCCAACACTTGAGGTTAAAGAGGGAAAGGTTTGTTTATCTCACAGCTTGGAGATTTCAGCCCATAGTCAACTACTCCTACATTGGGTAGCTTGGAAGAGGGGCAATGGTTCATGAGGCAGAAAACAGCAAAAGCAACAAGAGCAAAAGGGGAGAAGTGACCTTTTTTCCTCCTTCATCTTGTATGCAGTCTACCCACCCTAGGGCTGGTGTAGCACTCATACTCCCAGTCCCAGCACTAGATTATGAATCAATCACACAATCTAGATTTATCTGCCTCCAAATGCCCATCTTCCATGACCACATGAGGCTTTGAAGAGATGTACAGACAAAAAACATACCATTCTGTCCAAATTCCCCAAAGCTATGTGCATCCTTTTATGAAAAATGCATTTAGTCCATCTCTAAATTACCAAAATTCTAAAAATTTCAGCACTACTAAAAATTCCAAGTCCCAAGTTTCGGAGATTTAAGGCAAATTCTTTGCTGTGATCTCCTCTACAAGTTAAAAGAAAGTCAAACACTTCCTACATTCAGTGACACAAGATGAAACATTTTCATTCCAAAAGTTACAATCTGGGAAGTACAAAGGAATTGGACCAAAGTACATCCAAGATCCAGCAGGGCAAGCATTAAGTCCTATAGTTCGGTGTGCAGTATTCAAGGCAAAAGGTGACAACCTGTGAATTTCAAAAGGCTTGGATAGCTCTACTGTACAGCACTTCCAGTGGTTGTAGCTTCCATGGATAGTCTTTTAGACCTGTGTTTTCTCCCTCTTTGCAGTTTTCCTTGTATGATCCATGTTCCTAGCTTTTCCAAAATTTTGCAGTCTGTATTGAACATTTGACTTTATACTTACACTTTACACGTGCCTTCTCAGGGGCACACCGCCTGGCCTCCCAGGCCTTCTGAAAAAGGTGGAAGCTTTCTTAAACTTACCACTCTTTCATTGTGCATGTGCCTAAAACTAGTAGCACATGGACAATGTTAAGATGAACTGCCAGCTGGAGCAGAAGCCAGGCTTCCTTTTCCCTTGTCTGTAGGTGTTAAGGGCCTGGGTTGGTATGCACTTGGAAATAAACTTTGAGGAGCAAATTTCTATGCTGCCACCATTCTGGAACATGGTGCCCTGTGGCTTTTTCCTCAAAGTGAAGTCTTTTTCATTTTCTCAATTTTGCATCTGAAAATAGTGGAGACTGGCTGCTTCTTGTGATGCTCTTGTACCATCACTTCTGTTCTTTCCTTCTCAGCAATCAAGATGTCTTCTGTTCTATTTTTCCAGTCCACCAATTTGCTGCATCATCTTTTCTGGCCAAACTCACTACATTTTCAAGCATTCCACTGGGCTCTTTGTTCTTGATTCTCAACCTTGATCTGGCTGATGACCCCAACAGCAGTCATATCACCTCCTCAACATTCAAGTACCTTAAAATTTCTTTTATAAGACTAATTAGACTGTCACCCATAAAGACAGTCTCAGGCAGTCTCTGAATATGAACAAAATGAAGACAAACTTTCTGCCAAGCCATAATATACGTCATCTGGAGTGTAACAGCCAATGCAGTTCTTCCCAGAAGAAACCTCCCAAGCTTCTTCTTTACCAGAAGGATTTCTACCAGCCTTCTGTTCTTCCGAGCTCTACCTAAAGTGTTCCATACAGAACAACTTAAGGTAGTACTATTTTTTTATCATGAATCTCCAACTCTTTCCAACCTCTTCTCACAAGCCAATCCTAAAGTCTCTTGATCCATGTGGTCAGTTATAGTCACAGCAACAGCACCATTTCTCTGGTACCAAATACTGTCTTACTTACCTGATACTCAAAGTTAAAAAGGAAAAGGTTTATTTAGCTCACAGTTTATAGAAGTTTCAGTGCATAATCAGCTGAAGAGTATGGTGGCATGGCAGAGGGGCAAGAGTTCAGGCAGCAGAAAATAGCAAAAGCAAGAAGAGACAAAGGGGAGAAGTGTGCCTCTTTTCTTCCCTTATATGTACAGACCATCTATGCTAGGATGGTGTATCACTCATACTCTCAACCCCAGCACTAGATAATGAAACAATCATAAACTCTAGATTCAGCCATTTCCTAAAAGCCTGTCCTGATGACTACATGAGGCTTAGGGGAGACTTAGAGGCACAAACCCTAATATGCATCTTTCTCTAATGAGTAATCCCAGGTCTTTCAGAATGTCAAATGGTTTTCTGGAACCATTGTGAACCAATCTAAAATTGTGACCTATCTTTTGAAGTGTAATTTTGACTTTGTTCCACAAATATGCCAGTAAGTCAGACAAGTCCCAGAAGTTCAGGAACTATGTAAAATAGATTCTTACGTAGCTCAGAGGACCAATACATTATCCTTTCTAATGCGAGATACCAGGCTGGTGATAAATGATGTAACCTAGTGTCCTGAAAAACTCTGAGATGCAAAAAGAACTTTTCTTTTTTGTCCCCAAGGACAGACCTACTTTTTCACTTGTTTGTCTTACAATGTTGATAAAGGGAAACAATAACATTTTGCTTAAATAATCATTAGATATGCAAATTTTAATATCCGTATTCTCTGCTAGGATATGAGACAGTACCCAAGAAAACAAAGTAATTATGGTATTTCTTTTTAGTCATATAATACTGAGGTTGTTTCCCTTTTAATGTCTCACTCCAAGCGAAATATTAGGTGAAGTTTTTATCGAACTACCCAAATTCTCTGACATTGTTGTTTTAAGCAATACCGATGCCGGGCCAGCCCTGTCCTGGAGTGTGCTGTGCTGGCGATTGAGACTGGGCGTGGAGGCACGCGCCTGCAATCCTAGCACTTGGGAGGCTGTAAACAGGAGGCTTGCTACAAGTCCGATCGATGCAGTGAGACCCTGTACACCCTGTCCTAAATACAAAAAAAGAAAAAAAAGAAATATTGAAATTAGTTTTCCTTTGCTAATCCTGAATTGGTGGCTATGTCTACCATATTATATCTAAGCTTTCAGGGTTGTTTGGAATTAATTTAAATGGCACATCATTTCTGATCTTATGTTAGATATCTTATTAACAAATGAAAATGACTTAAACTACTATACATTGCCGTTTCAATTTATGCATTTCAGAAAAATATAATAAAATTAACAAAACAGAGAAAAAACATAAAGATACAAGGAAAGGCACAACTGCAGCCAATTAAGAATAAAACTTGGGCAAGATCAGAATAAATGGAATGACAAACCATATGTAGTATTTATATTTGAATTTCTATTTTAATTTCAGCTTTGAAAAGGAAAACACTTCAGCTATATAATCCTAATTGTTATTTTATTTATTATTTATTTATTTATTTATTTATTTATTTATTTATTTTTGGTACTGGGTATCAAACTCAAGATCTTGCTTTTGCCAACCAGGTACTTATGTTTGCTGAGCCAACTCCCCTGGCCACCTAATTTTTAAAATAAAAGAATACAATTAGTGGCTAAAGGAAAGAAACTCTTGTTAACATAAATCATTAAATGTACTTTTTATGTGAAATTTTGTAAAGTGACTTGAGAAATAAATAGTAGAAAATATTTTTAAAATAGTTTAAATAAAAACAGAAATTCATTCAATGTGGCTTTATGTTGCATCAATCACACATTATAATTATGTGAAATACTTGTCAATGGGATTAAATAAATATTTTTGAAAGAGATTAACAAATAATACAACTATACAATATATGCTATATACATCCTTTTAAATTTTATTAAAATAAATTTTAGTTGGATGGTATACCTTCTAACACAGAATTTGAAAACAACAATTTAGATATATTTGCTATGCTCATATGTATGTGACTAAGAAATGAAACAGATTGTAATGCTACAACAATACAGTAAAACTTAAAGAGATTTTCATATGATGGTTAGTTTTAGAAGTGTTAGTTCTAGTAAAAACAGAGGTTCTTCAAATAATCAAGATTTTTATGTGTATAGTGCAGTATTGGGGGATTTAAAAACCTGTAGTAAGGAAATATACAAAGTATTTCCAAACTAGCCCTCTAAAACTCCTAACTGGGGCTGGGAAGATAGCTCAGTAGAATAAGCACTTCCCTGCCAAGCACAAGGGCCTGAGTTCAATCCCTGGTTCCGAAAAAAAAAAAAAA
>NW_004524627.1:646015-648971 GCF_000260255.1 Octodon degus | reverse complement strand
GCCTGGGCTGGGATTGGTCCCGCTGGCGCAGGGTAGCAGGAAACTCTCCACACACTCACCGGACCTGGGCTAGGACTGGGTCTGGGGGTTCCCGGAAGTCGGCAGAAATTCCTACTCGACGGGAGGGGTGGCGGGCGGCCCGAGGGGGTGGGAGAGGGTCCGGCCCACGCTGCGCCTGGGCTGGGACTTGTCCCACCGGCGCAGGGTAGCAGGAAGATCTCCACACACTCACCAGACCTGGGCTAGGACTGGGTCTCTCATGGGCATTTGGATTATGTCCAAGATCTAGCTATTACCAACTGTACTGTTACAAATATGGATGCACATATATTGCTGCGGTATGATATTTTTACTTCTTCTGGGAAGAAGATATCCAGAAGGTACCCAGAAGATCAGGAAAGATAGCCAGAAGGAGAATACCTGGGTCAAATGGGACCTCTAATTCTATTATTTTGCAGAATCTTTGTTCTGATTTCTACAGCGGTTACACCTGTCAACACTCCCACCAACAGTGGAGAAGGGCTCCTTTTTCCCCACAGCCCATTAAGCATTAGTTATTCGTCGGTTTTTTGATAATAGCCAATGTTTATGGCATGGGATGGAATTTCAGTTTTAATTTACATTTCTCAAATGACCCACAATTTTGAACATTTTCATAATATTGTCATTTGCATTTCTTTGTATATTTATGTCAGATGCCCATTGCTTTAGCAACTGGAATTTTCAGTTAGGAAATAAACAAATATATATATATATATATATATATATAGAGAGAGAGAGAGAGAGAGAGAGAGAGAGAGAGATTTAAAAATAGTGGCATTAAAGAGTTCAATTTTTAAAAATTAATATACATAGGTCATCCATAATTAAAAAATATGCAAACAAAATTTTCCTAAGGTACATTCAAAAGTAAGATCAATATATATCACGCATAGGTATAAATCATGTATGCTATCATTATGTAAATGTAAAGTGTACCAATAAAATTAATTTAAATCTTTCATAAATTGATACTTTATTTAATAAGTTAATAGTTAACATAGATAAATAGAGCATGTCTAGTACAACTTATAATGCCCTAAAATACTTTCAGTCAGATGAATAAGAAGGTGTTAAATATGAAAGTTAAAAAGCCTTGAAATACAGAATGAAGGAAGACATAGTTCATGTCTCCTGAGAATTCCATGTGTAGGCAATGTGAAGAGTACAGTGACCAATGAGGAAGATCCTTTTCCAATACTAAAGAAAAACATGAATAGTGAGATTCTAGAATTATGAAGTACTACAGGAAGAATATCACAAAAATGAAACATATATCTTGAGTTACCATACAAAAATTTTCCACTTTACAAAATCTTGTATAACATACAAGTAAGCTTGGTATTATGTCATTAACCTAAAATTATTAAAACATCACTACATTATTAAAGCTATTTTCAAAGGTGTTGCACATATAGTTGCTATGATTTGGGTCCTAAAATCCACTAATGACAGTCTAGGTCAGTCAGCAATCTAGGATTTGAAGTCCTTAGCCTTTTTAAAAATAGACTTTTACTACAACCATGCCCATTCACATCCTTAAGGCTTAATTAGAGTGATAATAACAGAGTTAAACATTTTCTGCTGATTGTATATGAACCACAAAATCTAGTGTATTTGCTGTGTTTCTTTTAAAGTAAATTTGCTTGTGCCTGCTCTAAATGAAGTTATTTTGATTAAATATCCCTGCAAGAAAAATACGGTGTCACATGTACCTTTAGAATGTATTCCTTCAGATCAGTCTCTAGCTTAATATGATATGAAAGCATGTCAGCACTGTAAGAAAAGTCAACACATTTAAAGAAATAAAAAATATGGAGAACATGTAAGACAGGGAAAGAAGACTTTAAAGACACTAGCGAGGGCCCTTGGGTAACAAGAAATACTGAACCACTGCAGTCCTTATGAGCAAGAATGGAGGCTATACTATGCAACTTTACACAACAATTCCAGAATCTCACAGAAGAATCCAAATATACAAACTGTATCACCTCATGGTATTGGTTTTCAAAGAGGCTCTGAGTCTCTAGACACTTAAAGATTGATACTTTCCTTATGTGAATTAAGGTGCTCTGAGACTTCAGATAGAAATGACTGAACTACACAAGTTTCTGTACTAAAGACAGAGAAAGATCTTACATCACTTCTGTCCACATCCATCCACTACAACTCATGTAAGTTCATATGTACCTAAAAGAAAAAGTGTTATTATTGTTAGCAAGACAAGCACTTGTGAGAATATACAGAAAGGTAATGCTTGCAGTACACTGATGTTGGGAGTGTAAAATGATACAATCATCAGAGAAAACAATATGGAAGAGTAGAATTAAAATTATCATGTGAACCAGTGATACCACTACTGGTTAAATTGATTGTTAATCATTGATGGATGCCACAGGAATCGAAGTCATTATGCGTGAAAGATATGTACAAGCCCATGTTCACTGAGGCCATATCCACAGAAACCAGCAAATGGAAGAAATCCAAATGTATATCAGTTTACTAATGCATAAAGAGAATAGAGCTCATAAAAACAGTGGACTGTTGTTTAAGATGAAAGTGAAGTCAACTGGACAGAAGTGGAAATTTTTATGCTGAATGAAATTAGCCAGGTCCTGATGGAGAAGTACAACTCACTCACATTCATGAGTGGAATATGAAAAAATGACCTTAGAAATGGTGAGAAGAGAGTATACAGAGAGGAGGGAAGGAGAGATGAGGAAAGGGCTGTCGGTGGGCACTAGGTTTCAGTAGTTAGAAGAAATGAAGTTCTGACTTGCTAGTGCACAGGAGAGTGACCTTGTGCAACTGTAACAATATATATACATTATATACAATATTTATACATTTAGTTCTTAAGCTTCACAACACACTTGGTTATTTGTTTGCCCTTATTCCATGTGTAGGCTTTAGCAGT
>NW_004524627.1:641003-645915 GCF_000260255.1 Octodon degus | reverse complement strand
TTTTTGAGGTAGTGTAGCAGTATAGTTCACGCTGGCCTTAAACACTTGCTGTGATCCTCCTTCCTCGGTCTCAAGAAAGCTGGGATTACAAGTGCGGGCCGCCACACTGAGCCTGAATCAAGTTAGGAATTCTGGGAGAGCACAGACGCACTGTGTTCGGATGTCTGGTGGAGTGATGTACTGAGAGAGATAACAAGTTCTGTTTGCAGATCTGCCATGCTCCAAGCCCTGGATGATTTTAAAAAGGCGTCTTTTCCTGAGGGAGAAATATTTTGAAAAAGAAAATACAGCCAATGATTACGTGGAAAAACCCATGTCTCCCATTTGTATCTCTGTCATATTATTGTTAGCATTAGGCTCTAAGGCAGACATGTTTCCTAAATGGATTGAAGTAAACCTTCAACTATAACATTATGGTTAAATGGATAAAGTATGTGAAAAAACTATAATCTACATATCAAAAGCTTCAAATATCTATCACAGTTTTCAACTTTTCCCAAATAGGATCAGTTCAAATAAAATCGTTTTCCAAAGAGACTAATGGGTATAATAAAGAATCATTTAACTTGTTTAAATATGTATTTTGAGGCATGCTCCCTAAAAAAGAGATGCAGAATTCTAATGAAGGTATATTAGCTCATTTTGCAAATTACTTGATTATATGTGGGTTCCTCACTGAAGTGTGTGCCTAACTGAAGAATCATAAGAGGTCATGCTGATAGTAAATCATTGCTCTGCAACTTTTCCAGACATACTTCAAAATGTATTAAAAAATAAGCATAACTTGCATACAAAATTTCTATTTCTACCTAATTATTTACCAAAATGCCTTTTTGTTTCATCCATTTTATAGGAAAAGCAGCCTATATCTAATATTGAGCCTTTTTATTAAAAAGCTGCATAAATTTGCAGATTGGTAAAAGAGTTTCATACATAATTCATTAAAGAAGAATATTGAAATGTTTTAATGTTCAATAATTTTAAATTGTTAGTCTCCTTTGATTTCTACATTTTCTTTTTATTTTATCTTTTTAATTTTTTAAAAAACCTTTTATTTATTTATTCATTTGGTACAGGGTCTCAGCCTCATAGTGATCCTCCTCTCTGAGCCTCCCCAGTACTGGGATTACAGGGGTGCACCACCACGCCCATTTCAGTGGCTGGCTTGGCACAGGGACAGCAAGGCAAGCAGTACCAGGGATGGAACCCGGATTCTTGTGCTTGCAAGGCAGACGTTTAGATGTCCCAGCTATCTCCCCAGCCCCTACATTTCCTTTTTAATAATGATAAATCAAAATTTTAAGGTCAATTTGATTTGACACTAACTTTGCTATTTTTCTCAGCCCAGAAGAAATTTCTTTAAGATACTGTTCATGAACTAGAAAGTGTGTTATTCTTGGAATGGATGTATACAATAATTGCATTGATCAGTAATGACAAATTCTTAATAGGACCAGGATAGAGATTAGTTTGATAATGGGAAGACAAACGAAAGGCCCAGGAGTTCAGAATGTCAGATCATCTAGGTGGTAAATGCAATGATAGCATTTTGGCTGAAATGATTCCTGAAAGCATGACAACACATGAGCCAACAGTATTAAAAGTCTTCAAGAATAAGCATCTGAGGCTAGTGGGTTTTGTATCTGGTAAAGAGACATTAAAGAGACAGTGAGGAGGATAAAGGGAAGATGTAATACATGGAACCAGTTCTGAAGTGTATGGAGCACACCTCCTCCACCTCTATGTCCCCTAGAGCGTGCAAAACCCCTTATGTAGAGAAATCAGAGGAACTGAATTGTGACTACACGAGTGCTAGCACTTCATTTCTGAGGTTCAGTAGTTGTTCTGAACTTTTTGCAAATTCAGTTACTTTTCTATGAAGAACTTTGCAGTGTATAATGTGACTATGAGAAAAGATTATGCTTCTATGATTCCTAGGGCTTTATTAAATTGATTACTTATATCTAGAATAATGAATCTCAGACATTATGAATTCCTCCTACAGACAATGGGCAAAATTACACCCTTCACTTTCTCAATTAATAAATATACATATTCATTCCACTTCTATGTAGATCAGCAGAAAGAAAAGTCTAAAAATATCTCATTGGGAGAAACCATTCATAGATAAAAGATTTATATGCCACTTATACATGGGAAAAGTGACAGTTGGAACAAAATTTAGAGGAATGTAAAGCTACCAATGGCTACAATTTTTAAAAATCTGGTAATTCATTTACCTACTGGTTCAATTATTTTTTACCTCGGCAGAAACTTACTCCTTCAGTACTTCACAGCACATGACTCCAAGAAGGCCAGGACAGGCAGGTCTCCACACAGAGCACTGGATTTTGTTCAACCTAGAAGCAAGTTCTTTCAATAAGTACATTTAAATTTGACAGAGAGAGAGAGAGAGAGAGAGAGAGAGAGAGAGAGAGAGACAGACAGACAGACAGACAGACAGACAGACAGAATTGCAAAGGCTACAATTGAGCAAGGATATTTGTCTAAACAAGTTTTTCATTGTGCAATGAAAGTTTTAGAATATAACATCCCCCTGCCCCCTTTAACTACCAGGAAACCCAGGTCAAAATTCTTATATCTCATCTCTAAGGAGAAACAAAAGGATAAATGCCTGGACATGTTTTTCTCTCATGGTTTAAAAGTCCTTTTGTGCAATTTGTGGATTTTAATACCCACTTCCATATTATTTAAGGTTATAAGACAGCTAATAATTTTTGGAAGAAGCACTCACTGTTTGCTTATTTTTTTTTATTGTATTTTAGGAAAAGGTCTATAGGGTGTTCAGGGTCTCAATACTAGATCATACTCGTAGCAATCTGCCTGTTTACAACCTCCCAAGAGCTCGGATTACAGATGCGCACCACCATGCCCAGTCTCAATTGCTGTCTCAGCACATCTTCAGTGGTGGGGCTAGCAAGGCAGGCCAAGGAATTGAATCCCCAACCCCTGCATCTGCTTGCAGGTTCTTTAATCTGCTGAGCTATTTGGCTGGCCGGACCTCACTGTTATAAAAACACATAAGTATTTAATTTTTTTTCTTCATTAGCTGCTCAGATTATATCTGCTTTTCATTTGTTTTTGATGAAAAACAGAATATTAAGGGAAAACAATATTTAAAAAATATTTTAAAATCTCCTATAATCACAAGTCAGAAATGGTTTTCTGGTTTCTCAATATCATTCATTCTACAACCAAATAGAAAAATCATTTTATATTAGTACACACTAATATTATACCTGTTAGTCATTATACTTGACACTTTATATTTCTTTTCTGATTTAATATGCATAACTTGTTGCAAAACAACTTATTAAGCTTTCTCCCTCATATAAAACTTTAGAAATAACACATTAGCTTTCAGGCAAAGTGTACAAATCCATTCTTCTGTCAAGGAAGTGTAATTATAAGCTATTTGTGTTATGGGTGAGACCACCAACCAAATAAATGCTATGACTTTAATCTTAAATTTATAGTAATGTACCGTAATTGTTTCATTCCACCTCTGGCCTGGCATTGTATAAACAAACAAAACCAGAAATTGCAAAGAACAATTTCACTCAGGCCCATGTTCACATGCTGTTAGAAAGAGCTTCTGGGGCCGGGGAGATGGCTGAGTAGAATAAGCACCTTCCTGGCAAGCGCAAGGGCCTGAGTTCAATCCCTGGTTCTGAAAAAAAAAAAAAAAAGAAAGAAAGAGCTTCAAATGCATGCTTCTTCGTACTAGCATACTCTTACTTCAAATTTACTCACCAATGTATCATTAAAAAATCATTGTTTATCTTGTATTTATTTCTACTCAACTCAGCCCTCTATACCTATTTTCTTTATATTTTTACTAATTAAATTTATTGGTACGTTTTAGATACACATAGTGATCATATTCATCACAGGGAATTAGGACCTGTACATGATATATTTTGCCTCCACTTTTTTTCCCAAACCCCTCTCCTCTCTTCATTCCATCTTCACCTCCCTATTTACAAATCTTTGTTTCCATTTAATCCTTTTAAGTTGTTTTGTTATGATTTGTTTTGGTGTAGGGTCTCACTACGAAGCTCAGACTCGTACTGATCCTCCCAATTTCTGCCTCCCTAGTGCTGGGATTACAGGCTTGAGCCAACATGCTCAGACTCCATAGCTGGCCCAGTGTGCCCTGAGGCAGGGATGCACGGCATGCAGTGAATTCAATCTTTTCTAATATATTTTTTTCTCTTTTCGCAGCCTTCCTTGCCCCTCTCCCACCCTAGTTCTTCTTTCCTTTTGAACAATCTCTTCCCATTTCACGTTATCTATTATACATTTAGATCTTCATTCACTTTTCATTTTCTCACACCAGGGAGATGATGCAGTGTTTATACATGTGATTCTGATTTGTTCACTTAAAGGTGTGGTCTCAAATTGAATCCTTTTACCTAGAAAGTCTTTAAATTAGTCCTTCTTTATGGCTGATTAGTAATCTATTTTATTTTTTAAAAATCATATTTTCTTTTTCCATCCAGTTCATGGGCATTTGTTTTTTTTTTTTTTCTTTTTAAAATAATTTTATTGAGAAACAAATATCAATGAGACAGTTTCAAATCTGATTACTACCACAGTTTCAATATTTAATGCATTGCATATTGTTGTCTTAGTGGTAATTCATTGTACAAGATGCAGACATGATATCCTGTCCACAAACACTATTAGAACAAATCTTTCTATTCACTGAATTAAGAGAGTAGCTGTATATCTATCCTAACTACTTACTTTTTTTTTATTTTTCAACAAATAATACACTGCATATATTCCTCTTAGTGGTTAATTGCTGTACAAGATGCGGACTTGTGATCCTATTTACAAACACCATTAGAACAAATCATTCTATTCATTAACAGAATGTAACTCTATA
>NW_004524627.1:622145-630538 GCF_000260255.1 Octodon degus | reverse complement strand
CAAATATGTGGAAACAACATATTCTACCTCATGGATATGTATAATTTTTGGTTTTGTATCAAATAAAAATAAACTTAATTTCCTTTTTTTTAAAAAAAAATGTATTTAGTACAGGGTCTACAGGGTCTCACCATGTAGATTGAACTCGTAGTGATTCTCCTGTTTTCAGTCTCCCAAGCGCTAGGATTACACGTGCCCACCACCACACCCAGCCTCAATTGCCCTCTCAGTGTGTCCCGGGGGCGGGGGCGGCAGGGCTAACCTGAGATCGAATCCCTTTCCCTGAGTCTGCCTGAGCAGGCAATTTAGGACACTGAGCTATCTGGCTGGCCCATTTCATTTTTACAAAGAATAAAATTTTAAGTATTTTATGTCTAGGAAAAAGTGGATACAATTTTGTGATCCATGATTCTTTAGGGAAATTGAAATCGAAGGCGAATACATCCTAACTTACCGATTTCTAGATTTAACCTAAATTTGGCACGCTCACCCTGGAGATAGTTTAACATCTTTCAGATTTCTGTCTCTAATTTCACATCTCAGTGATGAAGCGAGACCCATAGCATTCATAGTCTCAGGAAAGCAAAGCCGTGGGCAACACTTGACAGGCTGTTGAAAGTCCAGAATCTTAGGCTTATTCCTGGTTTACATCTAGAAAGATCTTTAGATGATTTCTATAAAATTAAATTGATTGTTAATCACTGGTGGTATCTTTCTAAACATGTCATGTGTTAATGGGCCTGGCATAATCTGGCCATTTGTAGACCACAAATGATATAGTTATTATTTAAATAAAGCAAAATAAAATTATGGGATTTATATCCACAATTTTGGCACCATTAAATTTTCAGGTCTAGATATATGAAACTTGACTTATATTAACTATATGAAACAAAACAGAATTTTAAAACCCATCCAGTCATTTGATAATGCCAGTTGTATATTACTTCTCCATGCACTTACATGAGGAATAAAAAGGTGAGCACATCTTCAAAGTAATAGGAAAGATAAAAGAGCAACTGTAGTTTTTATTTTTTCCTGAAAAGTTATCCTATCAGATATAGGTAATGTACAACTACAATTAGGAAAATGCTGCAAAGTATTGAAAATACAGTTAACATAAAACACAAATCACAATAGCTGTTTTTCGCAAGCTCTACTTGTTTATTAATATGCATATTTGCATCATGTTTCTGTAGTAAGTAATGGGATGCTGCTTTAATCTGCATTCTCCAGAGGAACCAAACAAAATATAAAGAGATTTATTAGAAGTAATTGCCTCAAAATCTTTTATGAACATAAAAAATAATACCAGAATCTGTAGTGAGCAAATTGGAGACCAGGAAAAATGGGGCAAATGCATGCTGAGCCCGAGAGAATGAAAATTGGATTCAGTGATGTAAGCTCTAGCCCAAATTTAAAAGCAAAAGACCAATATCCTCACTTAAGGGTAAGAAGAAGCAAATAGTTATTTTTTTCACTCTACTTTTAAAAATTTATTTATTTATTTATTTATTTATTTATTTATTTATTTATTTATTTATTTATTTATTTATTTATTGGTGCAGAGTCTCACTACACAGCTTGAGCTCATAGTGCTCCTCCTGTTTTCAGCCTCTCCAGTGCTGGGATTACAGGCATGCACCACTTCACCCCAACTTGGTGGCTGGTTCAGCGGGCCCAGGGCAGGGCCAGTGCAGCATGTGGTGCCAGGGATCAAATTCTGGCTCCTGTGCTTGCCTAAGCCGGTGCTTGATCTGCTGAGCTATCTTGCTAGCCCTTATATTTTTAATCTACTCATATTTGCAGATGACTGAATGAGATACAGCTACATCAATGAGGATGATTTGCTCTATTCAGCTCACTGATTTAATCATTAATTTTGTTCAAAATAACCCTCACAAACACACTCAACATAGGGTTTAATCAAATATCTGGGACTCTGATGGCCAAGCTAAGTTGATATGAAAATTAACCATCATCAGTGATAAAATCATGTTGTATTTATTTAATTTTATAGTCATATGAATTGGTTTTATTATGTATATCATAGCTTCATCGTATTTATCATAATAGGAAGGTATCATTACTAATATATCTGTGGTTTTCTTTGTTCAGAAATTTAAAACATAGATTCACACACAAAAATTCGACTAAAACTTTGTCCTAATGTTTTCATATGTTTGAAGTTGTTAATAAGCCAACTAAAGTTTGAGAGAAGGAAAAAGGGTTTTGTTGTTGTTGTTGTTGTTGTTGTTGTTGTTAAGTAGGAGAAAAATTAACATGGAAATATTTGCAAGGAAAAAACGATTCATTTTTTTTCTCTTTTTCTTCTCTACCTCAGGTAGAGATTTTTGGAAAGTACATGCCTTATATGAGAACGTTCATCCTCTTATTTAAGTGTGATGTCATCTTCAAAGTTGAAACCCACAGACACATCATTGTTTTTACAGAATCAATTTCTAGAAGATGAAAGAGAATAAATGCAATTGAGGATTTTTTTGTACTTCTTAAAAAAAAGAGTAGGAACATTTATTGCAGAATAGGATTGTGGAATAAATGGGGGAATGAGAATCAGAAATAGCTCCTGAGACACAGGAAAGGTCCCAAATGGGTTGCCTGTACTTCTTTATTAATTGCACTTGTTAAAAAGTGAAGTCTACTGACCACATTGGGGTTCTATTTCTTCATCTGGTTCTTACACATACACCACACACACACACACACACACACACACCACTTGGCCTTCTGCTTCATCATTGTCCCTCCTCCTTTCCCTCCTGCTCTCTCCTCCTCCTCCTCCTCTCCTTTCCTTCTCCTTCTTGTTCTCATCCACCTCTTCTGTTCCTGCTTCTTTATCTCTAAGTTATATGTACTAAATTAAGATCTTCAAAATCAGTAGTTTCAGAATTTTGCAAATCCATCACATGAATTGCTTTTCCCATATCTTTGGAATTTAATTTTCAGAAGTAAACTAGCCTTTTTCATAAAAGAAGTTTTGTTTTAAAATCATAGAAATTTAAGAATAAAATATTTACTGACATTCTTGGATAGTTCTATTCTATAATTATTTTTCTGATACATATATATCCCATATATATTTATATGTATAAGTAGATCTATTTAAAACTTTGTTTCAAGGCACATTCTCTGTCTGAAAACAATCATCCAGTAGTGGAAAACTCACATGCTGAGTCTTGGTCATTGTTTAAATCCGCAGAATGCCTACTCAACTCTACAGAAAGGATGTTCACACATGCACAAAGTTTCTTTCTGCTCACCAAAGATACATTCAATAAATTCTAACTAGGCAAGAGCAGTTCTGCAGTTCTTAATATAATCTACATCTGAATGAGCATCCTAGTTGGTGACAGGTCACATATATTTAACATGAGCAACATTGGTCCCCATGGATGGTGTGAAAACAATATCAGTCTGAAGAAAGATTGAAGGGCAAGCCACACTGCAAGGGTGAGAACCCAGCCAGGATTGAGGATGTTAGGAGAAGGACATTTCTCTGGTAATGCAAATACTGTCCAAGGGAAGACAGGCAATGAAAGGAATTTTAGGCATCTGATTAAAATAGTCACAGTCTACTGTTCCCCTAGATCATAACTCTAGCTTCAAGTAGTATCCCTCTGTGTCAGCATGCTTACACATATTCATTTCCCAGCTTCATCAAGTCTAAAGTTTGAGTTGGACCCTTTGACTGGTAGAGGTGTCAGGTTACCAAGGATTCCATCAGTGTAATGTTGTAAGTAAAACAGCTCCCTGAGACATTATACCAGATGCATATTCATCACTGGTGACTGGGGTAAGCAAGACTTCAAGAGAAGCATATGTAGATTACCAGGCTTCACACATATGTTGAAGAGGCAGACCAGCTCTAGGATGAGCAAAGGTCACAGGGCATTCCCATGGATGTCTTAACAGCAGCCTAAGTGGCTCAGTAATATAAAACAGAATGAAGTGAGAAATTTCCAGTAAGAGCACTGAGGTAGAAATGCTCTATGAACTGACTTGAATACTCTTTCCTCCACCAACTCATGTTCAAATTAAAATAGGAACACAATATTTGAGGAACTCGAATTAATGGCTCTAGACATATTCCTTTTCAGGATTACCACTTGCACTTCTAAGACAAAAATTTCAATAATTAAATGATTTACACTCTGGAGAAAATTAAATTTCAAGTAATCTTTTCATTAAAAAAAGAAATTTAGAATTACCTGTTTTGTAGGTTTTAAGTGGGTCAGATACCTAAGGAAAGGAATGAACAGGTTGCCTTGGGCACAGAAATAATTAATCATAACATGACATAGCTCATTCCTTTTAGACAGCTTTTTAGAATCCTTGCTTTTGACAAAAAGAAAGAAAAAAATGATGAAAAGAACAGAGAGAGAAAATTTGATTCCTAGCTTCTCTGTGACCTCACCAAAAAGACTGATCCCAGAAACATTATATTGCAAATGTGCTCAGTTCAGTTCACATATCATGCCTTTAGTGACTACCAGTGGTCCTTCAAGCATGACACAAACTATACCTTCAAAAATCTTCATGGAGAAAAGAACTTGCACAGCACACCATGCTTTCAGGGTATCTAGGCACTTGGTGGATTACAGGGACATGATTCCATGGATCAAGGAAGACAAAAAGCCTGAGACAATACTGTGGTAGATATCAACACTGAATATTTGAAGAAGGAGAGGTTAAGAGATGAATTTTAACTGTGGAGAGGTAAGAGAGCTTCATATGGGACAATATTTTAAGAAAAGACCTGAAAAAGGACTGATATTACCAGGTAATGAGCAGATATGAATTTCTACATAGGAAACTGAAAATCAAAATAAATACAGGTGGTGTATATTTAAGAAAAATGGGAAATTTTTCTAACTCTTGCATATAAAAAGTGCTGTGAAATACACATATAAAAATAAAATCGGAATGCCACATGCACCCACGTTTACAGCAGCACAATTGGTGATAGCTAAATCTTGGAAACAACGAAAATGCCCATCAGCTTGGAAATGAATAAAACAGATATAGTAACTTTACACAATGGAACATTATTCAGCTATACAAAAGATAAATTTGAGGCTTCTGTAGATAAATGGATACAACTGGACACTGTGTTGGTAGATGAAATAAATCGGACCCACATGTGCAGACATCGTATTTACTTGCTAATGGGAGGACCTAAAAAAGTAAATAAAATTTGAAAGGTATAATAGATATTGTGAAAGGAAACAAATATGTTCAATGAGAGGGGAAAACTGAGATGAGAAAAAGGACAAAGAAAGGAGGGAAAAGTTATATTTATGTATGTATATGCAGGATAATTTGAATAATTGTACTGCCGATCTTTGCTGATCTTTCAAAGGAGCAGTTAAGGTTTTTCCTTTCTTTCTTTTTATTCTTAATTTTTGCTTTTAATTTCTTATAAATTTTTTGTTGGTTTGGTTTGGTTTTTTAAAACAAATTTTGTACATTTATATCTGGTAACCTAAACATTGAATTTGAAGATAACATCATGCAATATAGCAATCATTGTTGATTTCCTATATTTTTGTTTACTGAAATTTTATGTCATTTCTAATGCTTTCTTTTTCCTTATTTTAACTGTTTTTATTCTTTAAAAAAATAAAGGAATACAAATACAATAGAACCAAAATAATAAAAAATAAAATTGGATGATATTGTAAAAATTTTTATACTACAACCATGAAAATTTTCTAAGCCAAGAATAAGGAAGAAATAAATATTTTATTTTAATCATTTCAATTTAAGCATGGCAATATTTTTATTTAAAAATATTCTAGAAAAAGTGATACTGGAAGTACAAACAATGTGAAGAGCAAATGGTTATCATGATGTGAGCTTCTATTTAATTGCCGATTGGGTTTAGGAAAAACAGAGCAAGAGGGTTTCATGAAAAATTTCTGACATAGGTGTCTGGATATTGAGGAAGTTTACAGGATATGAGGATGTGTGAAATTTGTATTTGTGAAGAAAACATTTGATAAAACTTTACATTTTAGTTATGACATAGCAGATCCACAATACCTACCCTGAAAGTGAACTATTAAACACAAATTTTCAAGATACCAACTAAGGACCTCTGTATAAGCAATACCTTCTAATATGTGTGGGGAGAAAACCATGTAGGATCAGCACATGACAAGCCTCTGAAAGTGAGGAAAGCACACAAAATAACACAAACCACACCATGTTACCAAAATCTGGATGATAGCAGTGTAGGCTTTGTGTCCTATTGGCTGAGACAATATATATGTCAAAGATTTTAAAGACTGATAAACTTAAATTTTAAAGCAGATCTTGTTCAATTTAGTTTTTTATTCATTTTCAGATTTAGGTTTGTGTTTTAGAAAATGTTGAATTAAGTGACCATCAAAATCAGCAGTATCATAGTAGTTGTCAGTGCAGCTTCTAGACGCTAATTTGTGAGTTCTAATATTACCTCTGTCGTTTGTTAGATGTGGGATTTGGAGAGAGTGAATTAAGTCCTCTCTACTAGTTTCTTCCCATGTAGTATGGGAGTAAAAGTGCCCTGAAATATTACTAGGAAAGTAGGGTAGCAAAGATGAAGAATGAATGAGTCAGTGACCTCAGCCAGTGCCTGCAGCACAAGGTAGGCACTGGTCTATGCATTTTTAGAATATTTACTCATTTAATCCTCATAACAAATTATGACACAAACAATTGAGGTACAATAATTTGTATGATGAACTCACAAATTCTATACATGACCCTACTTCACTGATGAGCATGCTGTGGAACTGGCGTGTGAGGTGGCTTCCCAAGCCAAGTAGCAGTGTCTGACTGATGAAAAACAGTCAGGGTACAATACCTGCCTTATCAGTACTTTCTGATATTAACTCTTCCTGTGCTTTTTTTTTTTAAATCTTCATAAGCAAATGATTTCATGCATGTATTTATGCCACTATCTGACATTGACAATGTGCAAATCCCTACTACTTATTGCTATTTCTACTAGGATGGCATAGAGATTATCTGAATGAGGAATAGTTCCTCATCCTGAATTTTTATATAACCATAATGCACAAGTCTTTATAAGTACATTGAATATTTGGCTAGAAATATCTGTAACACAATAGCTTATTGAGAGCTAGGTGGTTTATTCAATGGCCCTCTTTATTGTTTCTGTACCCATCCAGAGTTTGAATTCCCTTTCAGAAGATAGTCTGCCTCTTTTGATTCCTTTTGCCATGCAGCAGATAGCAGAAAAGTAGATATATATTAGATATATAATATTTATTTAGGATAAAGAAAGATGAAGACAATAGAAATAAGAATAGATGCATAATTTTTCCAGTGTCACATACACAAACCATCACAAAAGTATTGACATGAGAATAGATTTCACGATTTTTCTATCAACATTAACAAAGTTTAAACTGGGGCTTTCAGATGAAGAATGTGTGCATAAAGGACTGAGACAGAACCCCGCATGGTACCTTGCCTTTCTCACTAAATCTATCTGGTGTGTTCAAAAGTGGCCCAAGACTTAGCTGTGTCTTCCACAAGTGAGGTCAAGATGCCGCTCAGCTCCAAAAACTTGTGAAATACCTAATTTTCAATATGACAGATTACTTGGTTTAGAAGAAAGATAAAATATTTGAAGCTAAAAACCAACTTCTACTTTCTCAAAAAAAACCCTAATATTTAAAGTGGTATGTTGTGCAGAACATGTTCTCTACTTACTTAGCTGTATAGAATTTAGATCCACATTCTTACTCTATAAAAATCATCTAAAAATACTGTTCTGGAGAGGACCGAGGCCGCTGGATCCTGAATAGACCCAGAGCGCAGGCCCGGCGAGTGAGTGAGACGACCGAGGCCACGGGATCCTGAATAAACCCAGAGCCCAGGCCTGGCATGTGAGTGAGACCACCCAGGGCCTGCAGATCTTCATTTGACCCAGAGTGCAGGCCCAGTGAGGAATCCTTCAGCAGAACTCCCTGCAAAGAGGTTAGAGGCAAGTCCCACCCAGCTGACTCAAGAGCAGAACATCTTGACAGAGAGACACAAAGGGTTCATTTCTGACAACTGCAGCAGAAAGAAGTGGAGCACAGCAGCCAGATCCAAACAACACCCACCTGGAGGAATCTGAACTTTGTAGATCCTGACCTGGTGCTAAGGTAAATAGCTCTATCTAAGCTCTCCACCAAAGATCAGAAGAGAGTTGTATACAAAATGATAAAAGAGAAGGAACAAAATGCAGTCTCAGGCCCTGAGTCCACTCAGTACAACTGCAGAAGACACTATCTCTGAGAAGACTGGAAATCACGTGCCAGGTATCTCTGAAATAATAGCGTTGGCAGTAAAGAAACAACTGCAGAAAGGTATAGAAG
>NW_004524627.1:610621-620781 GCF_000260255.1 Octodon degus | reverse complement strand
AAAAAATAAAAATCAAAAAAATGAACAGTAGTTACAATATATTGGTTATATCTTTAATCATTAATGTATTTTATTTGTAAAGTCAAAAATAAAATAAAATGTCACAAAATTCTATCATCTAGTACGGTACTTTAAAGAAATTGCAATGAACTTTAATGCCAATATTTAAATATGTGTGAGATCATGATAAAGCTCTGCATTTGAGGTACCTCAGACAGTATAATAAATTATTGTTTTTAAAGCAAAAAAATAAAAAATAAAAATACTGTTCCACCATTTGTGTTTTCAGAAAATATAAATTGTATGAGGCTACTCACTTATATATTTCAATATTTGGAACTAAAGAATAGCTATGTAAGTTCTAGCACACAGAAGTAGAAAATAAAGTCGTATACATAAGGAATATAGAAAAAACATTTATGCATATTATATGCATATATATATTGGACTGGGGATCTAACTCAGGACCATGCGCTTGCCAGGCAGGCAATTATGCCACCGAGTTATCACCTTAACTCTATAGAAAACAAAAACAAAAAGCAAAAACATAATATTGGCAGAAATTTTCTCTCACAGAGAAAAATGGAGGAAAAATAGAAAGAAAATCTAATATACTTTGAGGCCTGCTTTTAGAGAAAATATTTTTAAATATCAGTCATTTTACATTGGTTAGAAGTTTCTCACTTAAAATATTTTGGTACAGGTCTCTGACATTGCTTATATTTGTATTAATATAAGATGGCTAGAAGAGTGACCATCATTTTCACCACAGATATTTTATCATATGTGTGCATTTTAATCAATACTGAGTAAGTTTTCTATGAAATGTCATGTGTTGAAACTAAGATGCATACTTAATAGTTCTAATGCCCAAAGATATTATTGTTGATATTAATACAAAAAAGAGATATAGTTTGTTAATGAAAATGTTGCTCTTATGTCCACTGATTTTGTTTATCAAGAGTAGTTAATTAGTTTTGATTCAGTTCACTCAATCACATTTTAGCAAATCTATATAGCATTGCAATATAATTTTATACCCATGAAAACAGTGAAGAGAATTGCTCATTACCTCTGATACTCTGTGTTTTTAGTCTCAGTGAGTAAAGAGATTGCAACTGCTATCTTAGTATAATTTTAATATTTATATAAAACTTAATTTTAAGATGAAATTTAGTGGAATAATATAGATAGAAGAGGAGCATATAAGAGATAAAACTTCAGTGAGATCCCTAAGGGCAGACTACATGTGCATTGCTATGTTTAGACAAAGATGCACATGGATTGCGCTTTAAGTTTAAATGTAGATTATTTCCATTAAATTGGATAAAATACCTACTGCTTTTTCAAATTGACTTTTCTTGATCTTAATGTATTTGTAAGTCAATCATATTTTACTATAGTTACATAATCGAAAAATTACATATATAAAATCTCTTCTATTGTGCTGAAAATTACAGATATGTCTGCTCAAATATGTAGTAATTTAAATGAAATTGTATCATAAATTTTAAAATCTAAATTAACAGTCATATATATCATAATTACTGAAAGAACATGAATAAAATTTCATCCCGTATTCTTTTTCCACAATTTTTGTGCTACAAGTTGCTTTGTAGCATCCTATTTTTATATTCAAATTATTTTTATTTAATTTAGAGCTCCTTAGTTTGAACTTCATCAACATTGAACACAATTTGTGTGTGTGTGTGTGTGTGTGTGTGTGCATGTGTGCTCATGCGTGTGCCTCTGCTAAAAATTCTCTTCATGTCATCATCATAGGTGAAAGTGACCTAACAATGCTACATGTTTGTCACTAGTCCTTAGTTTATAATCAGAATTTGGGCATTTCGGGCCAGGGAGATAGCTCAGTAGAATAAGAACTTGCCAGGCAAGCTCAAGGGCCTGAGTTCAATCCCCGGTTACACACACACACACACACACACACACACACACACACACACACAAAGAATTTGGGTATTTTAATTAGAGACATAATATAATGTTTAAATTATAAAGATGAGTGTCTGAAACATGGATATACCTATAGGAATACATAGTTTTAAATGCAGAAAAGATGCTTAAGACAGAAAAAACTAAGCTTCAATAAGGAAACTGTATTATGTTTCAAAAGAATAAATATATTTTTCAAACTAAAGAAAATTACTGTCGAATACCAAATCCTATCCAGTCTTAGTTTGTACACACCAGCAAAATTCACTTTTAAAATGAAAGGTTTGTGTGCATGTGTGTGTGTACATGTATTTTGCTTTGCTCTTTCTGCCTAATCAGAAGAGATTAAAACATTCTTCTGAAAAATGTAGTGTTTCCATACAAATAAAAATATAAAATTCTGAATTCTAATTTGGAAAGAGGTTTTGTACAGCTAGTATATTGCATATACTAAAATACTTAGATACTATGTATGGTAGTGAGACTGAGTATGTCTGCAGTTGCCGTGACCCGACGAGGTGAGTTTGAGAAGGTGCCATTTAAACGGAGGTCTGAAAGCAGCAAGTTAAGCTTTAGAGGGGGCTGCTCCAGTGGAAATGCATTAGAGATCTGTGCAGGCAGGAATATATGCACCACTGGGAGAGAGGAGGAGACAGACTCTATGCTTCTGGCCTACCACAATCAATAAAATTGAAAACACTGCTTCAAATAGTTATTGCCCACTCATGAAAATTAAAACATTCCTATCAAAATAAATAATTACTCCAAGCCACCCAAATTTTAGCATTGTTTAACAGATATTTGAAATGTGGAAACAGTTACCTAATTCTTTAAATAGCTTTGATAATACCTTGCCAAACACTGTAATTTTATATGAGTTTGACTACATTTATATTCTCCATTTGATTTCTTTATTTTGTGCATGTTTCCCAGGACAGCCCACTGATCTTACAGTCTGACCGGAATGTAACAGTGAATGCAAGAAACCACATGGGGCAGCTCACAGGACAGCTGACAGTGGGTGAGTGTTTCGGGTAAAGAGTTCGTTAGCAATGGTTTTGACCTTTTACACCCTTTGAAACTGTGATGATAGAAGTTGGAAATTATGGAAGACTGCTGTTCCTCTACTAGATAGCTAGACATCCCAAGTGGCCGAGGGCCTCACATATGATTTGCTATACCATAAAGCTAGATACCATTTTCTGTATTTAGGATTTATTACTCTTTGCAGTGTGTTGTTACAAAATGGAGTTACATTTGTTTCTGTATGTCATTACTTCTGATATATGAAACGCACCATTTCTTTAAAAAATTTATATTATTTAAAAGGACATAAAAGTAATATTAGATGACATTGCTAGGTCAATGTTTGAGGAAATAATTTTATTATATATACTATCTGCTAATATATGTTAGAAATGACACACTTGTTGAGTGTAATAAATCCTAGTATTTATAAAATGTTTGTTAATATCAGGGCCAGGGAGATGGCTCAGTGGAATAAGAGCTTCCCTGGCAAGTGCAAGGGCCTGAGTTCAATCCTCGGTTCTGCAAAAAAACAAACAAACAAACAAACAAACAAAAAAAACCATCCTTTATGTTTTTTTAGGATGTAGAAGCTATAAATGAAAGCAAGATTATTTTTATGAAATGTATTTAATGTTGATATTCATATTATTTCAAAATATGAAATATTATTATTGGACTTCATTTTATGAGGGAAAAGTCAAACAAAAAGTCAGATGCAACTGAAAATTACGTAAAGTTTTGAAATTCAGTAGAAACTCAATTAATACAAGAATAGCATATTTGATCTAGGATAAAATTACCTAGTGCTGACACTGTACTTATATATATCTAATTTTTCAATTTTTTTACTTATTTACCTATATTACAAATAAAAAAGCAAAGATAAGTAGCATACAATTTTGAGGAATAATTTGTTGTTATTCCAATGAGAAATTAGGCCCTGTTATCATTTACATGAAAATGTATGTTTTTAATATTTCTAATTAAATTATTGTAAAAGATGACATTAAAAATTCTATAGTTATAAACAAATTTTATTGTGTCTACTTCCATGGTTTATGAAATATTTTTGAATAATAATGCATTTTAATGAAACTACATAGAAACATTTTAGAGACACATATTCATTCCAACCACTTAATTGTATTTATTTATGAAAAATTATATATTTTACTTCGTGTGTCATTATATATCTATTAATTGCTATTATTTGATAATATTTTGTAATAGATACAACATATCATTTTCAAAGACAGCAATAAAAAAATTGATTACAAATTGAAAAACTTATGGTTATGAATTTATATTTGAGTTAGAAATATCAGACAGTAGACTTTAATGTTGAGGCCAATTCATGCTAGTTATGTTGAAACTGCATAAACAGGCCGACAGATGGACCTACACTTGGCAGATTTTGCATAACATAATTTATTTAAGTTGAGATTTCTTAACAATGTTTCCTTTGCATTCTTTTCTTCATATAATGAGATCTTTGATACATATGAAAAAAATAGTAAATTAAGCCCAAAGGACCATACCAAAGTCCTCAGTCAAACATAATAACTGTATAATTATTGAACAAGGTAAAGCAGCTCTTAAGTTCTAACTACTGTAATCTAGCTACTGTAATAGCATTCATATCTTGCTACATGCTTTCCTGCAGAATATGCAAAAACATGCTGTATTTTACATAAAATATATTTTAAAGTTGAGAATTCTTAATAATGTTTCCTTTACATTGATGCCTATCCAAACGGATTTTGATATGCTATAAATATTTATCAAAGGATGTGAAAGAAGAGGAAAAGTTAAGTTTATTTTTAATGTAGCAAATTGCTAAGTCAATAATTCAGTCAGGTATTTCTGTGGATAGAAATGCCTTATTCCAGTGAGGCTTAACCTGAAAACTGGCCCTCTGAGTGTAAGGTTAGGGACTTGCAGCTTTTCACTGCTTTGCATTTCTCAATAAACTTAGATCAAAAGAAGAATTAGGCTAGAATTGAGAAAACAGAGATATAAGACATTCTACTTGAAGTCACACCACATTGGGCTAATTAGTTGAATGGGCTTCAATAAAACAATTTATCATTTAAAGGTTCAGCTTTTTTACATCTCTAAACTAGGAATAATGACACACATTGTTATAAAAATATATTCAATTATACATTGAATCTATAAGTATTTTGATAGTCATGTTTGTAATTATTGATGTCTTTTAATTTATGAAAACTGTTAGAAATTTCACATTTTATTTCATATGTCTAAGAACAGAACTTACATTTGTTAGATTATGATACTATTGCAGAGATGCAGAACAGCATAATGGACAATAAATATGTGCATTTGTGAAAATATGAATGATGAAATGGTAGATTTACTATTATAGCAAATTTGAAGACACATTGATTTCCATCAGAGTAGACAATCAACTTCTGTTACATAAAGAAATGATTGTCACCCTCTTTTGTTTTTTCTTAAAGTTTCTTTCCTTTCTCGGTTTTGTTTAATGGCATAACCATGATTATAGCACTTAATTTTGATACTCCTTGGTGATATTTAAAAAAATAGATCAACACAAATCAATACAAAATTATAGACCAAAATGTCAAGTATTTTTAATTCTCTGTGTAAAACCATTCTAACATCAACCAATCTATCAATTGAAATGAGAAAAGTTTAGTCAATTCTGTCAATATAGCAGGCTGAAATACTTTTTCAGGAGTTTATTTCTACTACAGAAGAGCCAAGAAAATCTGCCTTACCATTAATCACTTCTCCTAATTTATCATTAAAATTATGTGTGAGTTTTCAGCAAAAGAAATGTCCTTTCCCTTTCTCCATGCCATTCTCTGTCTGTAAACCTACCTTCCATTACTTCAGTTCACAGAAATGAGTGTAATGCAGGTAGTGAAGAACTCCACTGCACTAATGTTATCCCAGACTCACTCTCTGAATATGAAATCAAATCATTTTAATCCAATAAGTGCCCAGCAAATATGTTATATGTTTAGGCAGCTCAGGTATAAACAAGCTAATATAAATCTTTTAAAGCAAGGTAAAAACATCAGTTGGACAAATACTTTTGTGAAATTATGGAGTTCCAGGTTTTGTGTTAAATTGACATAATAAGAAACATTTATTGTGAGAATTCACCACAAAGTCTGTGATTATGATCTTTCATAGCCATCATAATTTTTGGAGATTAATGAACTCACGTTTATTCTACAAATTTCTCTTCTTAGAATAAAGCTGAAAGAAAGGAATGTGATTATTGTTGAGAGGTAGTTAAAGAAAGCATCCCATCCCCAGAGTTCAGACTCCTTCAAGGAAAAGCAAGAGCTTTCTTAAAAAAGTCTCAGAATCACTCTTCAGAACAGAATCTTCTACTATTTGATTTATAGTTACTCCTTTATAAAGGCAAGAGAAATAGTGTGTGTTTTCAGATGTTATATATTCATGTAATAGCATGATTTTTTGGTTTTGTTTTGTTTTGTTATTTGTGGCTGGCTCAGCCAACCTGGAGGTGAGGCTGGTACAAAATGTGGTGCTCAGGGTCAAATCTCGGTCCTTGCACATTTGCCTAAGCTTGCCTCAGCAGGATAGCATAATTTTCATGACTTTGAATCAAATAATGAGAAAAAAAGATATGACATGCAATGTCATTGTAAAGTTGGTCTTCACTATGGATGTAGTACATAGAAAAAATAAATTTCTTTAGGATTATGCATATAAAATATTGTTATGTAATTTTGATAAAATCTTCATAACCCTAATGACAGTAACAACCAACACTAGCATATATATTCACTAAAAGTATAATATTTTCACAATGTTAAGGGGATAATTAATTCTCCTTTATTTACCAATAATATTATATTGCCCTTGATTAAAACAGGTTTAAACTGCATTTATAGGTGTTTAAGAGCAGAGATGTTGATTTCAGAATTATTGTTCTTTAATAAATCTTAGCAACTGAACTAAAGTATTAAATTATAGATTATTAATATTATATCAAATTATTTTTGCATTAATATCAAATATTTTTAGAGAACAATAGATCAGCTATGACCTTCTCCCTTCTCATATGCCTTGGCTCAACATTCTGTATATTTTGATGATGCAAATAACAGGGTGCTGAACTGAGAAACTTAACAAAGAGTAATCCTAGTGAGTTGAGCAACATTTTAATAGCTCTTTTATTTAATTTCAGCCACAGTGATAGCTTTTAAGCAATCCAGAATGGCTGCTTACATGGATCCATGCCATAAACATGTCAGGGTCCATAATGTCAAGTTGGTACCAACGTCTTAGTAAACCACCGAGAAAACTGTATTTAAAACTGCAATGTTGAGCTCAGGGGCTGGGTCGATCCCTGGTATTCCATGCAGCCCCACCCATGGAGCTTGCTCATTTGGTGATTGGGACTGGGCATGGTGGTGCACGCCTATAATCCCAGTGTTTGGGAGACTGAAAACAGGAGAATCACTGTGAGTCTGATCTACATAGTGAGACCCTGTAGACTCTGTCCTATGTACAAAAAAATAAAACTGCAATGTCAGTTGTCCTGAAATTTTTCTTGTGAAGCATGCTTAAACTACAAAATTCTACCACAAGTAGCATCTCACATTTGCCTTCCTTCTTTTTGTTTAATGTTCAGCATACTGGAGAAAATAACTTCTGAATGAATTAGGGTCTAAAAATTGCTAGATGTTATTGTGAGTACTATCTACTCATCTTCCAAAATCTGATTTCTATTTATCAAATGTGAGTGAAATAATTATCAAATTGCATGGAAATTTGATTTACAATCTTTCATTACTCATTTTCTGATTTTATTCCATAAATCTCGAATGTTTCTAGTTATGGATTTCTTAAATAGACCTGAATTATAGTAAAAAGCAGGAATGTGAATTTAAAGAAATTAAATTAATATTTATAGTTAGTAGACACGTTTTTCATATTCTGTAATGGAATCTTAAGGATCACATAATAGGAAAAACGGTGATGGCTTCTACAGAACAGTTGGTTCTCATTCCTTCAGAGATTTTGAGGTGCTTGGATATCTTGTCCACCAGAACTTATAAGGAAGCAGAAGTCAAGAGTAGAGATGGTAACTCTTACAAACCCCAGAATAAACATTTGGGGAAGATCTTCTGTGCTTTCTTGCTGTCATTCAGTTACACACTAACAAACACATTCTTTAAAATCCACACAAAAATAGGCAAGAAAAATCAGAAAACAAAGAGTATTAGAATTCTATAAGAAAATATTTTTCTCTCATTTCTCCTCTATAATTTTTGAGTAATATAAGGGAACGGTCCTCTGTGACAAAGATGAATATTTTAAAGAGTTACTATTCAAGGAGTTAATCATATTTTTAAAGTTTTCATTAGTACAACTTTAATCATATGAAAACCTATAGTGACTAATAAAACTTCAGCGACCATCCTGGTAGTGAAGGTGTGAAGACAAATCCACCCAATGGGACAGTGCTATTGTACCTCTGAAAAATAACTATAGTCTTTGGGGGAACAAAGTTATCTTTCTCTCAGATAAACCAATGACAAGGTACACAGTGCTTACTAAAGTGCTCCTCAATATAGTGTGCAATGCTTTTAACATCTTCACTTTTAAAAGAGACAGGCCTACAAATAGACTAACAAAAATGTTTAAAGTGTGGTTGAAAGATGAAAACAAAATGATTGTATAAAATAATTATTAAGTGGTCAAAGAATTTTTTTTATTTTTTCATTTATTTTTTATTCATTTTAATGAGAAAAAAGACAAAATAACTATGAAACAATTTCAAAACAGGTTAGTAGGGCAGCAAAAATAATGAATACATTGCATATTGTTGTTCTTCATAGTAGTTGTTGCCTAAACAATATTAGTACAAATCTTTCTTCTCAATAAACTAAGAGAAAGTTGCTATACATCTATCCTACCTTATGTATACATATATATTTTCTTTCTTTCTATCTTTTTTTGCAACAAAACAGTCCTTTATTTATACATTTGCAAAGTTAGTAGCATGTAGCACAAGGCTGACTAGCAACTAAGAGCTGACAGAATGTTTATCTCAGGACTGAGGTAGCTTGTTTGCTTTAGTTACTGAGGCCTAGTTCCATCTACACACATTTGATCAATTTCCTAGTTTCTATGACTCCCAACTTAGCCCTTTTTTTTTGTTTTGTTTTGTCAAAGATGAATGTTCCATTTCAGTTAAAGAAGCTATATTTGGAGAAGTCTTTAAAGGACCTTTTCATACTTCATGCCAGTCCAAAGACTGTATGTACTTGAATTCAGCACAATAATCCCACATGATCCAATAGTCCATAACAGTAGTGAGTTATCAGCACAACTGGCAATTGTCAGAAGTTACTGACTTGAGCCTTTTACAGCTCATCATTTTAATATAACTTTACGCTTTTATACCTTTTTGTTACACTTTTCTGCTGGATGGTTAAGGCCAAGTTAAAGCAAGACTTATAACTAAAAATGTAACTTACTATCTGACAAGGTTAGTCAAATCCCCTCAGGATTTACTCTGGAACCATGTACAATACCTTGTAGATCTTTTGTCAGTTTCAGACATCTGGATGAGTCACGGCCATTGTTTGACTAATTTTCTCTCTGTGAAAGCCTGAGAGGATTTTTTCTCGCCATGTGACTCTCCTTAGGCACACTACATCATCAGTCACTTTCCTCTGTGACCTCATAGTTTCCTTGATCAGAAAATTTGGGACACCGCTTAGTTACAATATGTCACAGCAGATGTTCTCTTATGTCATAAATCCTAACTGACCTTGATGGGCTAAGGTCAGAATACTGGCTGTCCTTGTAGCCCATCTATCTCTCTAACTTTGATCTTCAAACTTTGTTAAACATCCAGGAGAGAAGCTTAATGATATTATTACCCTGTAGCAGAGGCAGTTAAGCTTAACATCACTGTCTGTCTGAATATCAAACACCTTAGGCATAAAATGGAATGGCTACTTCCCAACAAACATGGATATTCTAAAATTTAAATCCCTATAGAATGTTAAAAAAAATTGTACGTTATACAAATAAATTTAGAAATCAAACCATATATAGGCAGCCAGGGAGATGGCTCAGTGGAATAAGTGCTTCCCTAGCAAGCACAAGGGTCTCAGTTCAATCCCTGGTTCCACAAAAAA
>NW_004524627.1:600287-610514 GCF_000260255.1 Octodon degus | reverse complement strand
ATTTTATTACCATTTTTTTACAAACATGTACGTTAAAGAGAGGATAGTAATAATTGATATGACATTAGGAGCAGTACATATTTAGAAGACCGAAATGACAGGTATTTCAAACATGGTTTTAGTATGACACTCAATGTAGTTTCTTAGTTTACAGATATCAACATATAGAGTTAGTCAGGGTGAGAATCCTACTCATTAAATGCTATTTTTAAAAACCTGATGGAAATTCTTAGGACCATTGTTTTAACCATCTTGTTTTTATAAATGTATGATTTTGCCCCTACCACATTTCCTAACTTTTCTCCTTTATCTCTCCTCATTGTTTAATCCTTACATTCTCTCTTTCTATTTAACTGTGTTATACCTTTCAATTTTTATTTCTTCTTTTGAGTTCTTACACTGTGGAGACAATATGGTATTTACACATGTGGGTCTGGTTTATTTCTCTTATAAATATAGCTTCAAGTTGTGTCTACTTACATACGAAGGCATTGACTTTATTTTCCTTTATAGCTGAGTAATACTCCATTGTATAAAAAGACCATATCTGTTTCATCCATTTCTCATGTGATTCGCATTTTGGTTGTTTCCAAGATTTGGCTATCACAAATTATGCTGCTATAAACATAAACACACATATATCACTTTGATATGATGTTTTCGGTTCTTTTGGGAAAATTCCCAAAAGGGGGTAGCTGGATTGAATGGTATTTCCAGTCCTAGTTTTCTGCAGAGTCTCCACACTGATTTCCATACTGGTTGCACCAGTCTACATTCCCACAAGCTGTGGAGAAGGGTTCCTTTTCCACCATAGTCTCTAGCCATTCTAGAAAGAAAGAAATTTTAATGGTCCAATTGATTCAGACAGGAACATCTAGATATATCTGCAAGAAGTAAAATATAATCATTTGAGATTTCTCTAATTGAAATTTGCTTTTACCTGGATTTGTCACCAAGATCAATACATGTATACTCATATTTATAGCAGCTCAATTTGTAATAATTAAGCCGTGGAATCAACCTATGTGTCTATCTACACACACAAAATATATATATATATATATATATATATATATATATATATATATATATATATAGAAAGTGCAGTATTCCTATGCCATGGAGAATCACTTTGCCACAAAGAAAGATAAATTTGAGTCATTTGTAGATAAATCAATACACTTTAAGACATAATGTTGCTGGCCCCACCCATGGGGCGCGCTGAGATGGCAACTGAGACTGGGTGTGGTGGTGCACACCTGTAATCCCATCACTTGGGAGGGTGTCAACTGGAAGATCAGTAAGTGTCCAGTCTACTCAGTGAGTGCCTATAGACCCTGTCCTAAATATAAGAACTAAAAAAGATGTAACGTTAATTGAAATAAATTAGACACATAAGCTTATTTTTCATCTTAAAGAAACCAAGAGTAAACATAAAGATCAAAATAGATTTTATGAAATAGGAAGTAGGAAGATAGTTCTTTCTCAAAGAGGAAGGGCTAAGGAGGTCGAGAGACGGAGGAGAGGAAAAGGAAGACAGGGAAGGGACTGCAAAAAGGAATCGAAATGTGTGATTTACATGAACCAACTCCATACAAGAAATGTGAACGTCAGGTACTGCAGATAGGCCACATAAAAGAGAACCAAGGGAGAGAGAGAGAGAGGTCTGAAGTGGGGAGGGAAGGATGAAAAGAGAAATTAAGATGTGTTCTGCCACACAGCAACGCCCCACAAGGAGTGTGTTGTGTACTTGTGCTAGGAAGCTAATGTAAAAATATTTCAAGAGCAAAGTATTTCAAATTTTTAGTAATTATGGCTTACTCACTTCAGAAGTAACATGAACTACTGATAAAATTGATATTCTTTGGAAAAAAGTGAACATTCTGATTTTTATCTGGATTGGTGCTCCTCAGATCACATCTATATATCTCCCAAGCAGCTCTCTCACGCTTTCTCTCTCTCTCTCCCTCCCTCCCTCCCTCTCTGTCACACACACACACACACACACACACACACACACACCCCTGTATAGCATTGTGCAAAGAAAGTATGAAGAAGTAAAACCAAGATAGGTTTTTAAAAATGATTTCGGAGAGCCAGCAAGTTAGCTCAGCTGTGTAAATTGCCTGCTTAGGCAAATTTAGGCAAGCGCAGGCACCATGGTTCGCTCTCCAGCACCACATGCCATGCTAGCCCTGCCACCCAGATGGGCTGTCCTGACCACAAAAGAAAATAAATAAAAATAAAAATGAAAAAGATTTCAGAGTCTACAGACATAGAAATATTAAGACTTGAATGTACTTTATTACATGCACCATGGCATGACATAGAGCCTGAAAGTATTTTTAAATTACTTTATAAATAACAAATCTTGGAAAATAAAATCATGGTATTTTTCAGTTCAATCAATCAGAGAGTAGGAATTAAATTTTACTATTAAGAAATTGATACAAAATGATGCTCATTAGAATGTTTGAAGTTGCTTTGCAATTTTTAAGAGCTTCATAAAATTAAATTAATCCAAGATTTCACATCAGACACAAAATTTGCTTGATAGAAAGGATCTTTGGTTGCAACTAAGAGATGACAAAGAAAGCTGACAAAATCAGAACATATAATATTTAATGAAAATGATTTAAATGTCTGACAATATATGGATTTTTACTGCTAGTAAGCATACGCATTCTACCAGTAGCGTAGATGCAGAAGCCAGCAGAGTCCCAGTTATGTCACTTTTCATCTGTGTGACCTGTGAGTTATCCCAGGGTTCTCTCCAGGCTTCCTTCGAAGTCATATGAGCATTAATCTGCTTTTGCCAATGTGAGTTTCAAATAAGTTAATATATGTAAAGGACATGGAGCACTCCCTGAAGCACACTATGCATTATGTATGTGTTAATGATTCTATTTTTTATTAGATGTATTATTATTTATGTGAATAACCCTATACACTTGACCAAGCCTCTGGGATACTCTTGCCTTATATTCAGAGTGAATCTACTTTGCTGTTAAGTTGCTCCTTTGGTTCTTTTGTGCTCCAAATCTAAGAGTAAAATGCAAATTTTTTATATATTTAGGATAAAATCAATTAATCTGATTCACTGAATTCCCAATATTCAATATTACAACATGACATCAGGGTTGATTTTTTTTTACTCCCATTATAGGTATTATTTTTGCACTCAAAAGAAAATTGAGAAGAAAAAACAGACAACTAAGTAAACATCCTAAGTGTGTTTTTCTTCTTCCATAAAATCATGTCTCATAAAAGGATTCTTTAAAGTGAAATCTAATCCACAAAGTAAATCACCAAGTCCAATAAGCTTATTTTTATCAATAATAAACATCAGTTTGTTTTGTTCCAAAGTGAATGGAGAAAATGTAGATTAGAGTTTTATAATAAATATTTAAAGACACCCAAAGTGACATGTAATCTAGTGCTAAAGCAATTACGGAAAACACCTGGGAGTCACTTAATTGACTACAGATGGTGTAAGACATAAAAAAGTAGAACATTACAGATCACTTTCGCAAACCAAATTCATCTTTGTTTGGTTTTTTTTGTCACTGACACCTTTTCTCCTTGACTCACACAAAATTTAACAGTCTTGGATGACTTAAAAATACTGCATATTTCATGCAAAGGGAACTATACAAAACTGTGGAGAACAGATAAAGATCATTTTAATGCCACATACTCATTTAAAATTATAAATGTATTATGGATTTTGGGTTCATTATCAATTATTTAACATTAATTATTGATATAAATAATAAATTACTGTTTAGTGTTAGTTAAATCAATATTAAATACTTTAGTATGAATAAATCAATTTGGAAAAATTGTAAGGAGAAGTAGATAACATATCATAATTAGGACAAGGGTATTTCTTTTAAAATGAAGACCTTCATTTCTATAACTCAGTATAATGAGAATTATGTGTGTGGAATAGGCACTAAAGTACACATTTTTAAGAGTTATAGCACACTAATATTTATTTTTTTAGCATCTTTAATCATTATTTTAATTTTCTTAATTACTCATTGTTATTCTTTAAAAATAGAAAAATGGATTGCCTCTAATATTTAAATTCCCAATTATCTGTAGAGAGAGAAAAATATCAGAACTCTATAAGTTTTTCTTCCTAGAAGACTTAGATGAAAATTTAACATAGATGGCTTGGCTTGTTATTTGTCAAGGTCTCCTGGCTCTTTCATTTTCTGGGTAGTCCCTTCTTATTTAAGATTGATAATTGCAGTTTGTGTGGGCCCACCTCCACTTAGTACAGCTCTGTTACCATCCCAAAGATGATCCCAGAAATTTATTGACCTCTGAGACTTATCAAAACCAAAAGAAATCAGTCTGCTAGAATAGTACATGTGCATGTGTCAAGGGGCATTAATACCTTGTTTCATGTGGAAGTGACTGAGATTTCTCTCTTTCTGCACAAAGAATATGTTTCAGAATGTAGTCTCTTGACTCATCCCGCGAGTCAACACATGGGATAGTGACCTGGAGGAGGAACGGGGATGAACAAGACAGGGCAAGAGACACAAGAGATGGAGGCAAGACAGGCTTTCTGATCAAGTCTTGTTTATTGAGGAAGTGATCGGGGTCTAAATAGCCGTGTAGCAGAAGTAGTTGGGCAGGACTGGCTGCTGATTGGTAGTGGAGGTCCAGGACAACAGGAAGAGGCTGAGACAAGCAGGGATTGGTGCTGCAGCACTTCTTTCCCAAATAAGGGAAAGTGTAAGAGGAGTGTTCTATCACCCCCCCACATGTCCCCCTTTTTTATTAATTACATCAAGCAGGAAATTGACAGTGGCCTGCAGGGACAATGTCTGGCTTGGGTCAAGGACTCCTTCACATGAGATTGACCAGACTTTACCCGTCGTGGGATTACAGGGCAGCAATAGGCCCTGTTCCTGTCTTAGGTGGTCGGTGGCACTGCATGTGGGTCCTAGTTGCCCGTCATTGACTACTTGTCCATCTCACCAGGGGGACCTACATCAGATTAGGCCAAATTGTTATAGGATCCATTTGGGGGAACCCTCTCATGATATTCTTGATGATCTGCCATTTCCAGCTGATGATAATGTATTTGGATGGGCTTTGCAGCAAAGGCATCTAAACGTGAGCTGATGAATGCTGTAAGCTTTTGAAAAATGCAAGGTCCTATCATGAGCAACAGTAGGAGTGAGAAGAGGGGTCCCAATAGGGGCCAAGATAGGTGAACATTCCTCCCCACAATGAGAAGGGGTTGTCCGCAAGCTCTTGTCTCCGCTTGAGTAGTTGATCCTGAAGCTCCCGCATTTTGTCTTGAACTATGCATCTTGGAAGCCACCTTCGAGGACCCATGGCCAGGTCTGCAGTATTCCCAATAACAGGATCCAGACCTTCATAATCTGAAAGTAAAAATAAGAAAATTTTCTCAGGGCATGCCTTCATCCCTGGAATTATCTGCAAGGTTATCTGTTGTGCATTGAGTCTGGTCAATTTGTTTAACCAAATGTTCTGGCAACTATCTTGCAGATTTTGCATGTTGAGAATAAATGCACACTGATTCGCGTCTCCATATAAGAACTGGATCAGGACCGTTCCAAGTGCCAGTCAGGGGGTCTCACCACATGACTGAGGCGAATTGAGTCTGTGTTTGAGTATGCCAAAAGCAAGATGCTGCAAAATGACCATTAGCATCCAGGATCAAAAAATTGAGAGTGAAGAGTGCATGGAATACTATATTTCTGGGGGACTTTTGAGTAGGATACCAATCTCCCCCTTTTATTTTGTTAATGGTGAGCTTTAATGAGAGGTGTGCTCTTTCAACAATACCTTGTCCTTGGGGATTATATAGTATACCTGGAGTGTGAAGAATATTGAGTACCTTGCAAAACCAAGTAAAAGCAACACTGGTGTAACCTGGACCATTATCAGTCTTCAGTTGTTGGGGGTACCCCAAAACCAAGAAGGCAGTCAGCATGTGAGCAATGACATGCTTGGTAGCTTCACCCATTTGGAGGGAAGCATAAATAAATCCACTATAAGTATCAACAATTACATGAACATATTTTAATTTACCAAATTTTGTTATGTAACATCCATCTGTCACAATGCATTGGGCATCAACCCCCTAGGGTTTACACCTAAATTGGGTACAGGGAGATTTACAGCACAAGAGGGACAATTTTTAACAATCTGTCTGGCCTGATCATGAGTTATTTTGTGCATAAACCAAAGAGTTTGTGCATTTAGTTGATGTAACTGATGGCTATGTTGAGCAGCAAGCACGCGGTTGCTAGAGTGATCAGCTTGGACGTCATTTAGGATGGTGGTGAAAACCTGAGCTCGAGTGGCCAAATCAGCTTTTTGGTTCCCTTCTGCTAAGGGTCCGGGCAGGTTAGTATGAGCTCTCAAATGTCCCATGAAGAATGGGTGCTTCCGAAGACGGATTAGGGCTTGCAGTTGTCTAAACAGATCAGCAGCTGGAGAAGTCTTACAGATAGCACCAACCATTTCTAGGAGAGGTACGGAATGTGTGAGATAAGTGCTCTCTGTGTATATATTGAGAGGCTGAGTTGGAAAAGCATTAAAAACAGCCATGACAGCCTGTAGTTCTGTCAATTGCACTGAGGAAGAATCTGTTTGAAAGGTGACAACACTATCCTGAAATGCATAAGCTGTGGTAGGGCCATATTGAGCAACTGCAGTCTTTAATTCTTTCAGTGCAGTTACAGTAAAAGGGGTATGGGCTCTAACAGCCCGACGCTTGGCCCCATTTTGGCCGGGGGGGGGGGCATTATTTCCTGAAACCGGAAACGCCATTTTGGGCAGGGGGGGGGGGGCTATTGTATTCAGGTGCCGTTTTGGGCGGGGCCCTACTGAGCCCAGGCACCATCTTGGGAGCACCACATATCTGATCAGCCTGCAGGGATTGTAAGTGTAATGTAAGCCTCTCAAACAGTTGATTTTCCACATCCAAAAGCACATTGGAAAATTTAGGAGCAAATTTGGACATTTCATTATCAGGGGGTGGTTTTGCAGTAACTGGGGCCGTAACGGGGTCAGGATGGTTTTTGGAAGCCTCTTTAGCTAAGTCTTCCCAATTGACCTCTTGTAAAGTAGTAAGGTTGGGATACAAAGATTTATAATGGGTCAGGAGAGGGGCCTCGGGCGGAGGAGGCGGAGGCGGCAAAAGCTCAAAGGGAGAGGTGGCAGCTACTCGTTATCTTGGGGTTTAGTTAATACTTTATTTACCTCCTCATCAGAGAGAGAGGAGACATCTGAATCAGCCCAAGAGGGGGCTGGAGTGGGTCTGCTTGAGTTATGCAGGGCAGCCTACCCCTGGGTAATCATCTCCCTGACCAAGGGGTCTCTATGTCGCTGCATAAGAATCTCATCAATCAGATTCCAGTATGAAAATGCTGTGATTGGGACCTTGTCAGGACCAAAAACTCTTTAATAATCTTGTAATGCATCACCCACTCATTTCCATCTTTTAGAATCTATTGTGCCCTCTAACGGAAACCACGGGCAGACCTTATGAATAAACTTAAAATATTATAATAATTCCTTTTCCTTTACCTTAATCTCTCATGTCTTAAGTGCCTTGCTGAGGCTTTCCACAAAGAGCTCATGCTCGCTTAATGCTTGACCCAAGCCGGAAAAGGGGAAAGGGGTTGCCGTTCACTCACCATGGCTCAAGCAGCATGGCAGGCACTCATGCAGCGTTGGCCTCAGAATTTACTTTCACTTTCTGCTTCATATCCAGGCTCTCAAACAGCTCCCTCATTGAATCCTCCGTGCCAGGCCTTCACATTGGGTGCCACTTGACTCCTCCCGCAAGTCAACACGTGGGATAGTGCCCTGGAGGAGGAACGGGGATGAACAGGACAGGGCAAGAGACACAAGACAGGAAGACAAGACAGGCTTTCTGATTAAGTCTCGTTTATTCAGGAAGTGAGCAGGGTCTAAATAGCCGTGTAGCAGAAGTAGTTGGGTGGGACTGGCTGCTGATTGGTAGTGGAGGCCCAGGACCACAGGAAGAGGCTGAGACAAGCAGGGATTGGTGCTGCAGCACTTCTTTCCCAAATAAGGGAAAGTGTAAGAGGAGTGTTCTATCACCCCCCACAGCCTCTGGTAATAATGCTTATAGTTCTCAAAGAAATAAATCTAGTCTTCAGTATTTGAGAATAAGGATGACAAGGTTATAAATGGTGATTCTCCTGGAGCATAGTAGCCCTTGTCTAACATGTACAATGCCCTGAATTCTATACCCAACATGAAACATTAAAAACATTTTTGAAAATCTTAATGAAAGAACTATAAATTTCTAAGTATATAACTGAGGTAACCACTAAAGAGATGAAAAGTATTGCTTTCAAGTATTGTGATTATACACCTCAAAGCATGAGTCCAGCTCAGCACAGAAATTATAATATTAAGAAATATTTAATGAAATAAGAGTGATATGTTACAAACTTATTAAAAGGAAAATGAACAAATACAAATTAAACAGCAAATGAAGGACTTTGCACCCCATATTTTCATATTTGACTAGGTCTTATAGCTATATGACTTCTCTAAAACCAATGGATCTAAGGGTTATCTACTTGGGAAAACTTTTAAGGAGACCCCTATGAAATATCAGGATTTTAGGTATATTTGTGTTCCATACATTAACTGACCTATGGGACACACAACTTTGTGTTGGCCTCAATAAGAAAATTGTCTGGACATTGGGTTAATAGGGCATAGTGTTTATAAATATAAGGTTATAAGACTAATTATTATAAAACATCTAGGGGTAGGAAGCTAAATTAAAATTGATGAGTCAATTCGTGCACAGATGATTGCTTACTTCTATATTAGTGAACCTAGATGAGGTCACTCCAAAACCAGACTGCTCCGTGCAAAGCTGGTTGCCTCACCCAGGGAAAGAAGGAGATAAACTTTTGGGGAGGGAACATAACTTGATAGTGTATGTCTTGTATATATGGTAGAATTTTTCTCTTAAGTTTTGCTAGATAGTGCATCCAGTTTTAATTATAATTTTGATTAATTTCCAACACAGTGAATGTATGCACAAGAAAAATAAAGCATAGTGAGAGTAGAAGAAAATTGTGAGTAAAATCAAAAGGAAAAAGGAATCATAACAATTTTTCTCTTCCAAGTATTTATTAGGATATATTTATAATTTAAATGTATAATATATTTATACTATAATATTTAATTTTAAGGTGATCTTCCCAGTCCGGTTGTGGCCCAAGAAGTTTATATTTGCATCCCATGGGAAAGTTACTTGAATTCTAGCGAGTTAATTCCAATCTACCACTCCCAGTGCAACCCATGGTGATAATTAAGACACTAGATGGATATTTGTAGTTGTGGAACCCAGAGGTCGTAAGTCCAGCTGCAAGGATGGCTAATTATAATGAAGGCCTCAACCTAGTGCTGAACCCAGGTTTTATTTCTTCATGGAGAAGGGAATGGCTTGAGGGTGAGTGGATGTGAAAATAGTACAAAGTAGGTGAGTGTTGTGAGCTGTGCTGGCTTGCATTCTTCTCTGCAAGTGCAGAGAGAAGGATAGGCAGAGAGTGACCTATATCACACAGTTGAGGTAGTATCTAATATTTTGAGGTTGACACTTTACTGGAAGTGTAATCTTTTGTGCCATGGGGAGTCATAGCCTCTCACTTGATGCTGAGTCCCAGCTAACAGCATAAAGACAGACTAGCCTTCCCACCCTGTCTTACACATGTTTATTTGGGAGATGGCAAAATGGTGCCCTGTAGCCTTGTTTCAAAGACTGCACATCAACATTTGGGCTGGACTGCTCTGCATTTCCTAGGGGCCATTGGAAGGATAAAGAAAAATCTTAGCCAGTTCTGCACACATCAGTATAAGGAAATAGGGCCAGATTTAGCCAAATTAAAGACAATTGTTCTTCCCTCAGTGAGAGTCACCAGGTGTTCCTCCTTATTTCATAATGAAGGGGCAATATTACGAAAATGCAAAATGATTTTCTTAAGACTTCTCTCCATCTCTCAGTCAGCATTTTTTGGTTAACATCAATCAGATGTGACTTCATTTGTATCATTTCCTACAGTGTTATCTCTAGGTATTTTGTAATATATTTTCCCAAAATCAACAATATATAACCCAGGCCAGGGATGTAACTCAGTCACATAAGTGCCTGCCTGACAAGTGCAAGGTCCTGAGTTCAATCCC
>NW_004524627.1:588059-589327 GCF_000260255.1 Octodon degus | reverse complement strand
TTTTGGCATGTAGAGAGCCAGTTTTTCCAGCACCATTTGTTAAAGAGGCTATCTTTCTTCCAGTGAGTATGTTTGGCCCCTTTGTCAATGATAAGTTGGCTGAGTGTGTTTGTAGGGACTTCAGAGTCTTCTAAACTTTTTGATTTATCCTCAGGTCTTTTTTGTTGCCAGTACCATGCTGATTTTACCACAGTAGCCTTGTAGTATAATTTCAAGTCAGGAATTGCAATGCCTTCTGCCTTGTCCTTATTGCCCACGATTTCATTTGCTATTTTAGGTATTTTCTGATTCCAGATAAATTTTAGGAATGATTTATCTAGGTCTGTGAGGTATGTCGGTGGTAGTCTGATAGGGATTGCCTTATATCTGTACAGGAATTTTGGGAGTATGGCCATCTTTACAATGTTGGTTCTTCCTATCCAGAGCATGGAATATCTTTCCATTTTCTGAAATCCTCAAGGATCTCTTTTTTAAGAGTACTTTAATTTTCCTTGAAAAGATATTTGATTTCTTTAGTTAGGTTAATTCCAAGGTGTTTCATTTTCCTTGGTCCTATTGTAAAAGGTATTGTTTCTATAATTTCCCTCTCAGTGTGTTTGTTGTCTGCGTAGAGGAATGCTATTGACCTTTGGGTATTGATTATAATCTGCTATGCTACTGAATTTCTGTATTAATTCTAGTAGCTTCCTGGTGGAGTTTTTTTATCTTCCAAGTAAAGTATCATGTCATCTGCAAATGAAGATAATTTAATTTCTTCTTTATCTATTCTTATTCCCTTTATTTCTTTCTCTTGTCTAGTGGCTTTAGCTCATGATTCCACCACTGTATTGAACAGGAGTGGTGAGAGAGGACATCCTTGTCTTGTACACTATCTAAGAGTAAAAGATTTCAGTTTTAACCCATTTAGGATTATGTTAGCTGTTGGGTTTTCATAAATGGCTTTTACCAGATTGAAGTAGATACCATCTATTCCAATTTTATATAGGACTTTGAACATATGGACTTTGTCCAAAACCTTTTCTGCATCAATGGAGATGATCATGTGTTTTTTAGTTTTTGCTCTATTGATATAGTGTATTACATTTGTAGATTTTCAAATATTGAACTATCCTTGCATCCCTGGGATGAATCCTACCTGGTCATGGTGTATGATCTTCTTGATGATTTGCTGTATTCTATTTGCTAGTATTTTATTGAGGATTTTGGCATCTATGTTCATGAGGGAGATAGGCCTGTAGTTCTCTTTCTTAGTTGCATTTTTCCCTGGT
>NW_004524627.1:580451-587959 GCF_000260255.1 Octodon degus | reverse complement strand
TAATACTTGCCTCCAGGAATGATTTTGGGAGGATTGCTTCCTTTTCAATTTCATGGAAGAGTTTGAGGAGTATAGGGACTACATCTTCTGTAAATGTTTTGTAGAATTCAGGTGTGAATCCATCTGGACCTGGACTTTTCTTTGCCTATAGGTTTTTAATTAAATCTCGTATTGTATTGACTGTTATTGGGCTATTCAGAGTGGTTATATCCTGTTGACTCAGTTGTAATTTGTACCTTTCTAGGAATCTGTCCATTTCTTCTGTGTCTTCTATCTGTGAGAGTGAAAATTCTCAAAATAGCTATTGATAATCTTCTGAATTTCCACTGGGTCTGTGGTAATTACACCCTTTTCATTCCTTATTGTTTGTATTTGAATTTTTTCTTTCTCTTTTTGATGAGGTTAGTTAGAGGATTATCGATTTATTGAATCTTTCAAAGAACCAGTTTTTGTTTTTTTAATTCTTTGAATTGTATTGTTCATCTCAATTGAATTAATTTCTGCTGTAATCTTTATGATTTCCTCCCGTATTTGGGCTTGGGGTTTGGTTTGCTCTTCCTTTTCTAGTTGTTGCAGGTGCAGCATCAGGGTAGATATTTGTTCCCGTTCTTATTTTCCTAAAGTGTGAGTTCACAGCTATCAATTTCCCTCTGAGAACTGCTTTTATGTTATCCCATAAATTGTGATAAGTTGTGCTTGAATTTTCATTGAATTGTAGATATTGCTGAATTTCTTGTTTAATTTCATCTGTGACTCATTGGTTGCTGAGTAGGGTGTCATTTAATTTCCATGTATTTAAGGTTTTTTCTGATTTGTTTTGTCTTTTATTTCCAGTTTCATTGCACTGTGGTCCGATAATGGGTATGGGATAATTTCTGTTGTCTTACATATACTTCAACATGACCTATGACCAGTATGTGGTCTATTTTAGAAAATGACCCATGTGCACCTGAGAAAAATGTGTATTCAGCTGTATTTGGGTGGAACACTCTCTATATGTCCACCAAGTCCATTTGTTTCAAGCTCTGGTTGTGTTATTTCTTTGCTAAGTTTTTGTCTGGTTGACCTATCTTTTGTAGATAAAGGGGTGTTAAGGTCTCCTGTTAAGATTGTGGTATTGGATATTAGATTTTTCATGTCCATTAAGATCTGCTTTATATAGTTGGGTGCTCCCGTGTTTGATGCATATATATTTATGAGTGTTACCTCTTCCTCTTGAATTTTTCCCCTACCCAGTATATATTGTCCTTCTTTATTTCACTTGATCATTGTTGGTTTGAAGTTGCAACTGTCTGAGAATAGGATTGCCACCACTGCTTTTTTCTGCGGGGCTAGGGCATATAATATTATGTTCCAGCCTTTGACTTTCAGCCTATGAATATGTTTATGAGTTAAGTGTATTTCTTCTGTACAACATATTGTTGAATTTTGTTTCCTAATCGACTGTGACAGTCTATTTCTCATAATTGGTGAATTGAGTCCATTTACATTGATGGTTAGAATTGAGATGTATTGACTTACGATTGACATATTATTTACATCTGGTTGTTTAATCTTTTTTCTCCTATGTTTGATTGCTTGTCCTATTTAGTTGGTTGCTTCTGAACTCATTCGTGGAGATCTGATCATTTTGGTCCCTCTCTAGAACATCTTTCAGTAGCCTGTGTAGGGTTGGCTTTGTCATCATGAAATACTTTAGCTGTTCTTTATCATGAAAGTATTTCAATTCTCCATCAAACTTGAAAGACAGTTTTTCAGGGTATAGTAGTCTGGACTGGAATTTGTTTTCTTAATGGACTTGAAGTACTGTGCTCCATGCTCTTCTTGCCTTCATGCTTTGTGAAGAGAAGTCGGTCCAAATTCTGATGGTTTTTCCTTTGAATGTGATCTGCTTCTTTTCTCTAGTGGCTTTCAGTATATTATTCTTGTGCTGAATTTCTGGGATCTTGACTAGTATATATCTTGTTGTGTTTTCCACTGGGTTGAGGTTACTTTGTGTTCTGTATGATTAGGTTACCTGAATGTCAGATTGTTTCTTCATATTTGTGAAGTTTTCTGCTATTTCTTTTGCCCATATTTTTGAATGTCATTTGTAGTGACTCCTTCTTTCTCTTTGATGCCTATTAGTCTCAAAAATTGTTCATCTTTGCATCATCTTGCAGGTGATTTATTATTCTTTCCTGCATCCTCATTGTTTTTAAGAGATCCTTTCGTACCTTTTCACTAGCTGCACCAGCATCTTCAAGATCTAAAACTCTGTCTTCACTTTCACTTAAACGGTTTTTCAAGCTTGTGATTGAGAATTTAATATCCTCTATATCTCTTTGACTCTGCCTCATGTAATCTATTTCTTTCCTGTATTACTCATTCAAGGAATCTGTCATTTTTATAATCTCCTTTATTTTTTTATCAATGTCTTCTTTAGAAGCAATTATAAATTCTTTTACTGCAGTGTTTCTTCATATTGTTTTTCCTCCTTATGTTTCTGTAGTTGTTTCTTTACTTCAGATGCTATGAGTTCTGAGAATTCCTTTTTATTTCAGAAAACAATTGCTCTGAGTTCCTCTATAACTTTCTGCTGTTGCTTATTTACTATCGACAGCAGTAATTCATGCATTTGAGCCAAGCTAGTGTCCTCTTCACGTGTTCTGGGTGGGCATTGGGTTTCCTCCATGTTTTTCTTCATTTGATTCTTTACTGCAGATGTTATTAATTCAGGGATTTCTTTTTTTATTTCCAATCTGAGTTCCTCTATACCTTTCTGCAGCTCTTTCCGTATTTCAAAATCTATTGATTCATTGCTTTCAGCTGTGTGATTCCCAATTTGTTCTGTGTTAGTGTCCTCTGCACTTGTTATGGTTGGGCTTGGGTTCTGAGGTTGCATTTTGTTCCTTCTCATTATTTTGTGTAGCACTGTCTTCCGATCTTTGTTGTAGATCTTTTTGCAGTTATATCTTTAGCACGTACTGAATTTCAGGTGCAGATCTACAAAGTTTGGATTTATCCAGCTGTTCCTGGCTTTGTTCCAGCTGCTGTGCTCAGCTCCTTCCTCTTGCTGCCCTTGGGGGTGAACCTGTCGTGCCCCTCTGGTAAGATGTTCTGCTCCTGGACTAGTTGGGTATTTCTATCCTTTACCCTCTCTGTAGGGATTGCAGCTGCAGGGTTTCACCCCAGAACTGTATGCCAGGCCTGAGCTGAGCTTGGAGGGGACAAGTTGGAGTATGGGAGAGAGACAGCTCTCCCACACACTCACCAGGCCTGGGCTCGTACTGGATCTTGGTGTTCCCTGAATGTGGCTGAAATTCCTACCCTGTGTGCGGGGTGTGTAGGGGTACTACATAGTGGTGGGGGGCGTCCAAAGGAGGTGGAAGAGGGTCTCACCCATGCTGCACCTGAGCTGGAACCAGTAGTAGGTCCTACAAGCGCAGGGCAGCTGGACGCTCTCCCACACACTCACCGGGCCTGGGCTAGGACTGGGTCTCGGGGTTCCCGGAACGTGGCAGAAATTCCTACTCAGCGGGCAGGGTTGGGAGGTGCTGTGGAGTGTTGGGGGGGCATCCCAATGGGTGGAAGAGGGTCTCAACCACACTGCGCCTGGCCTGGGACCAGTAGTAGGTTCCGCCGGTACAGGGTAGCTGGAAGCTCTCCCACACACTCACCGTGCCTGGACTAGGCCTGGGTCTCCATTTAGCTTATTTTTGTTTGTTTGATTTAGTTGGTCTTTTTGAGATTCATAAATGTTGTTTGTAGTTGTCACCTGATGAAACAGAAGCCACATTTATGGCTCATTCCATGTTCATAGGAAGGGTCTTGGGAATAGTAGACCTACAGTGAGGAAATAATTCCCTTGGCAAGCTGTCCATCTGCTTCTATTATGTGGGCTTTTCATGTAATCTCTGCTGGAAATGAAAGGCAAAGGAACATGACTGTTGGCTGCCTTTCTGTGAAGAAAAGAAACAAATGCCTATTTGGCGTTGCCTTCTGCTGCCCTTGAAAGTCAAGCACAGGTTGTCTTCTAAAATCAAATCATGGACCTACATGACTTTAAATAATGAATCAAACAATACAGAAATACAAGCATAGAGGGAAATCATTGTCTTAGGCTAGCATGATCACTCAAACAGGGCCACCACCCTCCACAATGCTCCATTCAGAGCTTTTCACAAGACACCACTAGGGCTGCCCACTTTGAGAAATGATCGTGGGGTTTTAACATTGCTGCTCTGTGAACTTCCACCCAGTTTATCAGAACACGATTCTTTAGAATATCTACTCAAGAAATCTGTGAATAAGGAGATGTCTCCCCCAAGCCTATATGCTATGAAGCAATTGGGGAAAGATTGTGAGGAGTGTCAGGAAAGCACCTGGACCTTCGAGCCAAGGGAGCATATGCTGTAGGAAAATTGTGCAGAGAAGACTCTCCAGATTCTCCTGTGCACAGGCTGGATACTGGAGAGACCACTCACGTCAGCAGCATGGAAAGTTAACACACTAGGCCACAAAGAAAAATGCACTGTTATCTGCAGTTTCCCTACAGCACCCCTACTGAAAACATCACATCACACCTGTTACTTTCCAGATTCCTTCTTGCAGAGCAAGATGAAAGCATGAATTTAGAGGTAAGAGATAATAATTGGATAACAAACTCACTTCCTTTGGGAATAAGGTCATTCAAGCCAGTTATGTTATTACAGATGATAACATAGATTGAATCAAATTTCTCTTGGTGCAAACCCAAGGAGTCTTGTCAAATATAATATAAAAGATGTTACACTAGATAAATACTGAATAGTAGAAAAACCAAATGCTGTTCATTGTAATGGTACCAGCATAAGATTACAATTCAGTTACCTATGTGGCAATAAATACAAACAATGTCTGGCATATATTGGCTATATAGCAAATTAAATGTTGCCAATTGCCTTTTATAATGATAATAATTTTCATCCCAATAACTATTGAATGAAAGTATACAATTCCATTATAATTGCTACAACTGATTTTGATCTATGAAACCAACAAATAAGCACTACATTGGCAATTTGATAGGAATCATACTTCAGTATTTGTTTGCATTTTAAATTTGTCAATTGGTTGGAGAGATTTGGTATATGTGTGTGTTTTGCTTCAAGTTGTTTACATTTGCTTTTATTTTCTCTGTTTATGTTTTTTACTAGTTACTTTAAACATCTTTCCATTGTGGGTATTTCAAGTAATTTTACCTCAATATAGAATTCTAAATCACTGCCTTGAGAATGTCTTTCAGTGCTAAACTTTTACTTTAAACCAACGCAATTAATGTATGAGAGTAATGGATGTATATATTTTGAAATGTTAGTTAATCATGTTAATTATATGAATCACCTTTTAATTATGTCTTCCATTGAAATCAGCATGGAACTTTAGCATCTGGGACTTTCAATAGAACTGATTGATTAACTAGAAAACTTCCATCTTAATGAAGTTCAGTGAAGCATTTTTAATAAGTAAAGTTAAACATGGATAGAAAGAAGTACATTGATTAGGAGCATTTAAGCCTTTGTAGTAAATGAAAGTTGATTGGATTTAATCAGCTTCATTTCTTTCCCTGTAGGAGTAAAACATTAACAGCACACACTACAGTGCACAAAGAGAATTCAACATTTTCTACTTTATTCAGGGAAAGAAAATCTTCTAGGATAAATACTCTGTTCATAGCACTCATCAGCTAGATTACAGTCAAAGTAGCAAACCTACTAAAGTCACATCATATTTTGTTTCTGAACTGTTACACAGTTTTGTCAAAAGAGAAGTACTCCCTGCCTTGCATGAGTTTATAACGCTGGCTGTTGTAGATCAAATTAACCTAAGATTTCCTTCTTGCACCACATGCTCATTCTTTGGCATCTATTTATCATTAGCCATTTCCCTTTTACTTAATAATATATAGCCTTACAAACAGAAGAGTTAGATTGGTCATTTCAAATACATTTATGATCTTTTAACAAAGTAAAAGTAGAAGTGCAATAAAAACTAAATAGAAATACTAGTATTTTTTAAAAAAATTAAACCATAACATTCTAGTATAAAAAATATTCTAGTGTTTCTTTTGTGAATTATTTGTATTTTTACCATACACTTGCCATAGGGTGGTGGAGCTGAAATAACTCCATTAATTCCGATGGCATTTTGTTAGAAATTTTAGAGACAACTGAGGAACTGATCATTTATTGCTAATTTTAGTTGATCATGTAATAGTCATTCTTATCAAAGTTTGTCATATTGTTCTGTCTAAATTGAGAGCTAAGACTGAGGCAGCAGGATTATTGTAAGTGTGTTTGAGGGCAGCCTCAAGTGCGTTCAAGAAGAGACTGAACTACATAAGAAAAACACAAGACCTTACAGAGAGATTGTTGAAAGGAGGAGGAGGAAATGGAGGAGAAGGAGGAAGAGGAGGGGGAGGAGGAAGAAGGGGAGGGGAAGGAGGAGGAGGAGGACGAGAAAGAGAAAAGGAGAAGGAGGAGGAGGAAGAGAAGGAAGAGGAGGAGGGGGGGAGGAGGAGGGGAGGAGAAAAAGAAGAGATTTTAATTATAGAGTTGAACCTGTAAAGGTGAGAAAAAATCCTGAGGAATCACTGAAGCCTTACTAGACAGAAGCTCACACAACACAGCTGTCATGTAGACACCAGCCCGTCACAGCAGCTGTAAAATGCAGAAAAATGTAACACTGGATCTGGAGTTCTAAAGCAACAGTTTTACTTCCAAGCTTTCTCTGAATAACTGCAGCAAATCTCAGCAATATCAGTGTTGGTGATATTTACTTTTGTTTAGGAAATAGTAATGATGTGTTAATGTAAACTAAAATAGCATTATTTTGAGCTATTGTAAAATAGCACAATTTACCTTAAAAACCCATTTGGATAATATTCTAGTAACTGAGAAATATTTGCTGAATGATGTTTTCGTTTCCCAGTTCCTTCGTTTTGGTGCTGGATATTGATAAATCTCACACACATGAGCACACACTGCAGCACTAAATTATACTCACAGTTCTTGGCATGTTATGCATTGGTACAGGGCAAAGACATGCATGTGTACATATGTCTTTCAAAATCATGTGGAGAAAGTAATATTTAATAAAAGCTATAAAATAGCTGTCATGGAATAATATGGAAACTATTACAAACCTATTACTAAATTTCATCTTTTTCATAAATGCGGGTTACACAATGCTCTAGTCAAGGTACACGAGGAATATGTTCTTTTATATTCTTGGAGAGGAAAGGCTGGCCAAGTTCTTAATAACAGGATTATGAATAAGCTCGAAGCTTCAAAAATCTGAGTATTACATACTAAACATTATAACTAACATAGATATTGGAAATCACTTTCAAAATGATTTATGACCACATGCTTTGTTCAGAGATAAGTGAGATTTCAGAAGTCTTCTTTGAAGCCATAGAGCTGCTTGTATTGTTAAATACAAAAGTAGAATAAACTATTTGTATCATATAATCTATTTAATAAAAT
>NW_004524627.1:570541-580351 GCF_000260255.1 Octodon degus | reverse complement strand
CCTACATATTCAGTTCATGTATTGGTGGAATGCTGTCAGGCTTCATTGGCAACAGCAGTGGCGCAGCAGAAATGGGGAAGGAAAGTCTTTAATAACTCTAAATGCACAGAGAGGACCAGGAGTAGGGAAATGGGCAGATCCTCTGACCTGAGACAGGAAACCTGAGGCTTTATGGACTTTCATTAGGGGCGGAGTTTGAGGGGCAGGTTTAGTGACATGTAAGGAGCTGATTGGAGGCTCCCTGTGTGGGTGGGAAAGGTCAAAGGAAGTTGTACCCAGGGCTGGAATGGGGAAGGAGGAGGAAGTGGTCTTTGGGAAGATAAGCTGTTGTTCTAGGGATTCAGTCACGCAGGATCAGGGCCATGATAATTTCAGCAGTTTGTACTCAGGCCAGAACCTATCAATTGACACTTGAACAGAAAACAAAATTAAAAATTCTTGATTTGTTTTGATTTTTCTCGTGAAGTCAGAAGCCTGCTGCTCTTGTCTAATTGCTTGTATATTCCTGAATACAGTGTATATTAATATTCTATCCTCAAACAAGTTAGGGTATGATAATAACTCATAAATTTTGATATGTACCTTTTCTATTGCCATGCTGTTGTACATGCTACTGAAACTTCTAGAGCTCCATTGTTGGGAATGCCAAATAAAAGTTATTCCAAAAAACATTTTCAGTCTTTCTCTATATTCAAATATATGAGTACCATAAAGTCCACCAATGGTGCTTAAAGGAAGAAAACTTCATAAAAGAAAAGTTGTGGAAATACTTTTATCAACTCTGTTCACAACTGCCAAAAAATCAGAATCAACTCAAATGTAACTCAACACATTAACAGATAAATGAACTATGCTATATTAACCCAGCTGAATAGTATTCAATAATTAAAAACTAAAAATTACCAAAAAAAAAAACCTTTATACTACTGATATCATACTGAATGTAGCAAATCACTTGATAATTTATGTGTGGTATGGTTGCATATTTAGAACATTCTCAAAGAAGCAAAACAACAGTTAGGGAGGATTAAACTCTAGTTTAGGGAGGTTTCCTGTTAGTCTTCCACTATATCTGACATAGTGTGACTTTATAAAAAACATTTATGTATCTTATAGTCTGAAGTTCTAGGCCACAGTGTTGGAATCAAGCCAGCTATGGTAAAGCTTACTGACTTCTTTTTAATATTGATGACATGCTTACACAGATTATTGTAACTTAATGAAACTAATTAACTTCCCTTTAAAAAAATCAGCTCATTTTTTTTTCTCACCCGTTACCCACTGATACTTAGAATTGACTGCAACTTTTTTGAGTTCAAAACTGAGTAGTTTGCTGAGCTTTTGTGTAACCTCCACAAGACCCAGTGAAAGTAGAAATTATTTGTCATATTCCCTGCTGAAATCACACTGATGAAAAAGATAAAAAGATGGATGTAAATAATGTGTAACTGTGTAAAATTACACTAATTACATTGAATAAAGTTTATCATTCTTAGAAATAAATATCATCAAAGGAGAAATTGTTTAACACACAAACAAAAGTAATGCACTGTAGTTGATTTAGGGTCAAATAAATTTTTTTAGGGTCATTGGTGGAGCAAAGAAAGTCATAACACTAAAATGCCTTTTGAGCACAAACCAAATATTTTTTACATGGAGACTATTTAATGGATTGAATAGAATATTAACAAAGCCATTGCATAAGCAATAAGAGCACATAGTTTTAAAATATAAATTGAAAAGTGTTTCAAAGAAAATATTATATTGTGTTAAATATAATTTACAGTGATTACTATAATATGAAATAGACTTTTTGCTCTTTTGCCATGTATTCCTTGTTTTGATTCTTTCTCACTGGCCATTTTATAAGTTTTATGGTAACATAATAAAAGCTTCACTATATTAGATTATTAGTGGGCTTGAACTTCTATATTTTTCCTTTTCTGTGTATCTGACATGATCAGTATAAAAAAAATAAAGGTTTCCTTCAGGTTTTGAAGGTCTATTTAAAGGAGTACAAAGTTACAAAATTTACAGTAAATGCAGACCCTGAGCATTAGTGTAAAGCTGTGACAGCAAGAAAGGCACACAAAGTTTACATGTTTTTCTGACTCATTCTCCCCGCATTCTACTGGCCTTTTGAGTAAGAGACGTTTTCTGTATCAACTCCCAACTTAACTGGCACCATGGACCCTTCTACTAATTGGATCTGTCAGCAAGGCATGTGCTGGTACATATTACCGTGTTACTGTTCGTTCAGGTCTCTCCTTGGTATTGTCATCCCTTGTAAATATATTTCTGGATGCATTAGGATAAAGATCATCTACTATGTCAAGGAAAGTAGGTTCCTTAAGAAAGAACTTAATTACATTTGGAAAATTGTTGCTTCCATATTTTATCATTCTGTTTGAATCCCCCACTAAAAATTTTTTTGCTTGTTGTTGGTCTTGAAAATTCTTTAAGCCTGAGCTCAGTATAGCAAAGAAAAAAAAAGGGGGTGGGGAGCTCTATGATGTAAATTATAAGGAAACTGGTGAACTAGTACAAGCAAAGGATTCCTAAAGAATGAAGGCAAACTTATTATGTGCCTTACTTTGGGTTTTCAGGATCCAGAATTTGAAGGGAGGGTAAATAGTTTGTACCAGGTTTAGTTTTGGAAGGTGAATGTGCAAAGGCCTGTAGGCAACCAGAAGGCAATGCAGAGAAGGAATAAGGTTGTTCTTACACCCCGAAAATTCAGCCTCAACAGCCTGTGCAGGGAAGACCTGGAAAATCAAACTGCCACTGGATGACCAGTATCAATTTGTACTGGCCTTGGAGGCAGCAAATCATCATAGTGAAGAACATGGATCCTGGAGGCAGTCTACGTGAGCTACCTCTCATGATATGGAAGCTGCATGACTTTGGCAGGTTAATCAAGCTCTCTATGCCTCCCGTTTCTAACTGCAAAATGGGCATACCAGTAATATCTGCCTAACAAGGATATTTTGATGATAATTCAATTGATGTAAGTGACTTTCTTAGCACATATTAAGCACTGTGTAATTGCCAGTTGTCTTCATCATTACTGATACTAGGGTTCCTTTCTCAATGGGAAAATAAGCTGAAGATAGTATTTTGCTCAGCATTGTTCTAATGTACATTGGATATTGTAGATGATCATCCAAGGCAACATTTAATCCTAGCATCTCAAGTTCATTAAAAGTTACTATTTGATTTATTGGCCTAGGCAGCCGCTTCTGCAGGTCATGACTTTCAGGGGACTGCTGCTGGGAGCTAAGCACAATTAAATTACCCACAGCATCTGGCCCTTTAACAAGTCACTGACAGGACATTAAGGCTCTGTATTTATTCCCTTTTCATTTTCTGACATCACAATAGTACATTAATTCCAATAAAATATGCCGTTCAAAATGTGAATATTTAAGATGAGCATAAAATGTGTAGTAAATTTAGTGTTTTCATTAGTTATTTCACATTCATATGCACTGAAAACAGACATTAAAAAGCAATGTTAATTTTATAACACATATATTTATTTTGAAAATTATTAGTTCTCAAATTAACAGAAGTGAAACAATTCTAATGATGAGGAAATTGTTGCAAAATAATTACATTTTTAAGAACACTCTAGAGCATATATATCAAATATTATAAGTACAATAATTAATGCAACATAAGATGAGTTTTAGGTGCAGACATAGTAAAAGCAAGAGAACAAGCTAGAACTGATAAAAACGTACCTATAATAATTCAAGACAAATGCTATTTTAAATGTATTTCATGAAGAAAATTGCTTGAGTGAGTTTTAAATTGGCGGACAATATAGAACAAAAAGTTCTAGTAACTACTTGATAAGATAATAATAAAAATAAAATGATAATAAATTGACCATAGGCTAAATGTTCTACTTTCATGTTTGAAATAAGCAAAATGGGAAAATAAATATTATCTATAGTTTAAAAATATTTTGTGAAGGTCTTTAGGAACTATGTAATCTAAGTTAGAAGACAGAAAAAAGGTTTCTTGATTTACATGTCTCAAAAGTAAATTCATCCTGAAAGTCATCACTTCCATGAGCAAACCTGACTCCATGTTGTAAAAATCTAACCAGCATCCAAACAGTGAATGCCCTTCAGGTTCCGGAGGAGGCCACCTACAGGCGACACTGGACTTCTTCAGTCCTTGGAGAACTTATCTTGTTAGCAAAATTGACTACTCTAAGTTTGAGTTCCCACTTCTTACTGAAGTGCAAAGCATGCCATACTAACTGGGGGACTAAATTTAGATAATTTTCATGACAATTAAATGAATCAGTAAGTATATAAAGGCACTTGACATCTGTTAAGCAGAAAGCTGTCTGTTAGCTGTGCATCACAGTACTTTTAAATGAGACAACTGGTTCACTGACTTAATGTTTTGAGGGTGCTCTTACATTCGGCCCAGGACTGGGAATAGATGTACAACTATAGACAAAGTCAGTGTACTTGCATCTGGTGGGGATCATTGTGATAATCAATCAAAAATCCTTAAAAGTATGTTGAACACATGGATACTAAAAGAGAGAGCAAATGTACTTCTTGATCTTACAAGAAATCATTTAGACTTGTGATGTGAACTGCAGGGTTCTCTTTATGTTAAGTGCAAAGAAAATGCTTAATAAATTATAAACTATCTTATAATGTACAAATCCTCAGGTCAAAACTGTCATTTTTCTGGAAGTGGAGAAAACCTCTGTTCCTGCTTTTGTATGAAAAATTACACATGTAATGGTGTACACATGTAGGGTGTCAGTACAGACATCATCCAATTTGGAATCTGTAGAAAACACTGATACTTTCCCTGACTTTTTCCCCTTTGAAGCTTCTGGCCTTTCTATTTTCTTAATTCCTGTGCCTTAGAGATTACTTTCAAAATTCGATACTTTCTTTTCTACACCAAGCAGCTTCAAGCCCTATTGTACTCTTATTTCAATGTCCAATAGCCAAGAATCAAATAATCATGTTTTATCCATTGCTCATTTTTATAGCCTCTGCACCAACATAACTGCAAAGATTTTACATTCCTTTCTCACAGTTTGTTTTTGTTTATTTATTTATTTGTTTATTTATATTTAGTACAGCGTCTCACTCATTTCTCACAATTTATTTATTTTTTATTTATTTATTTATTTATTCATTTATTTATTGTATTACAGGGAAAAGTCTACAGGGTATACAGAGTCTCACTGCATAGATTGGACTCATAGTGATCTACCTGTTTATAGCCTCCCAAGAGCTAGGATTACAGGTGCACACCACCACACCCAGTCTCAATTGCTGTCTCAGTGTGCCCCAGGGGCGAGGTTGGCACAGCAGGCCCAAGGATCAAACATTTCTCAGTTCAGAGCCTGGTTTTCCTAAGTTTCTTTTATTTCTTTTATTTTATTTTTTTCTGTATTATAGGGAAAGGTCTACAAGGTGTTCAGGGTCTCACTACTAGATTAGACTTTTAGTGATTCTCCTATTTACAGCCTACCAAGTTCTGGGATTTCTCACAAATTTTAAATGACAAAAGTGGCTAAAGTCTTCTTCTCTCTTTAAGCTTTTGCTGTTTTTGAACATATATGAAGAAAATAAATGAAGGCGCTCCATATAGGATTAATAGAATGCACCCTGTGGGGCCTCTCAGATCATGCTCATGGTATAAACATAACAAGAAACTCAGACGATTGTCTTGCATACTTCCTCAGTTATCACACTAAAATGCAACCCTGTTTTTGCTTTTTGAAGTTGCTGCAAATGACCCCACATACTACACATTATTTTGCTTTGTGGCTCCTTGCTTGGTATTTTTTCCACTAATGTGTTCTACAGTGTCTACTTATGTAGTGGTGCTTAATTTTGTCATTGGGCACAATATTTACTTTTCATGCATGTACTACAATTTATGTGTCTATTCTACTCCTAGTAGATTTTTCAGTTCAACTCAGCATGGGGCATAAAAACAAACAAACAAAAATAAACAAGTAAAAATAAAAGCAACAGCCATGCTATGTAGCCCAGGATGACCTTGCTTGCTGCTGTTCTCCAGGCTTAGCCTCGGGAGTGCTGGCATTGCAGGAGGGCTCCACCACTCCAGCTAAGTGTGTGGATTTCATGAAATATATTAAAACATTTTTATGCCTGTCTTTTTATGCTTATTTTTATGTATCTATCAGTATGTAATCCAAAGTAGAGGCACCAATAAAATAAATATGTCTATTAATTTTACTCTTTGAATTATTTTTTAACATTTTCTGATACTATATTTGGTATATTTTTAAAATTTATTTTTTAGTTGTTGCTAATATAAGCAAATGCAAAAAGTACATTTACTCTGGATTAAAAATAAAAATCTTAAGAAATTTGTTATTTTTCATATTACATGAACAATGTAACAGGAGTAACAATTCCTTTTTTCTTTCTTTTTTTTTTAAATAATTTTATTGAGAAACAAATAACAATGAGACAGTTTCAAAACTGATTCTTGGCACAATTTCAATAATTAATACATTGCATATTGTTGTCTTAGTGGTTATTCATTATACAAGATGCAGACATGATATCCTGTCCACAAACACTATTAGAATAAATCTCTTTATTCATTGATTTAAGAGAACGCAGTTGTATATCTATCATAACTATTTTGAATATACAGATACAAAATAGTCATTCATTTGTATTTCCCTTTTTTGGATAGTTTTGTCAGAGAAGGGCATTTCATTGTCATTTAAATATTGTAGGTGAGTGAATTCAGCAAAATATTCCAAAATAGTACAGCAGTCCATAATAGTAGTGGGTTTTTCATAAGACTGGCAATGTCAGGAGTTGTTGACTTGAACCATTTACAAGTCAGCATATTAATACGGTTTTACTTTTTATACCTTGACTTTATACTTTTCTTCTGGATGATTAAGACCAAGATGAAGCAATACTTATATAACAAGAAATGTAACTTTTGTATCTGATAAGGTCAGTCAAATCCCCTCAGGATTTATCCTGAAACCCTGTACTGCACTTTGTAAGTCCTTTGTCAGGGTCAGCCATGTGGATGAGTCATGGCCATTGCTTGACCAATCTGCGCTCTGTGAAAGCCTGATAGAATGTTTTCTCTCCACGTGACTCTCCTTAGGCACACTCTACATCATTGATCACTTTCCTCTGTGGCACCATAATCTCCTTGATCAGAAAATTTGGGACACATCTGAGTTATATGATATTACAGTACAGGATAACCTATGTCCTGAGTCTTCACTGACCTTGAGAGGGTAGGGCTGAAATGTTGGCTGTCCTTGCAACCTTTCATTTTCTCTAATTTTTGGTCTGCAAACTTAGGTTCTTTCTTATTCTTACTACTACTTTGCTTTATAATACTTAATGACCAGTTCAAAGTGAAATAGAATGACAGTGATGAGCATCATATGCTTCTGCTACTGTTAATGAAAAATATTCAATATTTTATCATTTTATGTAATGTTTTCTATGTGTAGTTTTTGTAAATACCATGTATCACATTTCACAGGTTCCTCCTATATTTATTTGCTTTTGCTGTTTTTAAAAATAAATAGTAGATTTTTGAAATTCTCAAATTCTTTTATTTATTGAAATGATCATTTTATTTTAGCTTCTTGAACATTTCACTGATGTCTTTCTCTAAACTTGGGAACATTTTGTTCATTTTTTTTCTGGATCATACTTGTTCAGCTCCTCTTATTTATTTTTTCTCCTCCTAACACTACAATTATTCACATGTTAATATTTTTCTTTTATACCATATATATAGACCAGAAAATATGCTTACACATTACTCAGTACATTACTTATTGTGTTGATCTGAGTACTTTTATATATTGTTAAGTTCAATAGTTATGTTCTGTCATCCCAACTGTTTTATTGAACAAGATTTTATTGAGGCCAAACAGATAACTCAGTAGAAGAAGCGCTGTCCTGGCAAACACAAAGCTCTGAGTTCAATCCCCGGTTGCACAAAAAAAAAAAAAAAAGATTATATTACTTCCATTGTAATAATTTTCAATTCTACAAGCTTGATATCTATTTTTATTATAACTCCTGAAGATTTACATAGGCTTTTGCAGTGTTCATTTAGCTTTTTTTTTCAATTTTAGTAAGTGAATTATTTTCTTTTTTTTTCCATAATTTTATTGATAAACAAAGAGCAATGAGACAGTTTCAAATCAAATTGGTAGTACAGTTTCAATAATTCACACATTACAAACATTCCTACCAGTGGTTAATTGCTGTACAAGATGCAGGCATGATATATTATTTACAAACACCTTTAAAACTAATCCCTCTACTCATTAAGAGAATGTAACTATATATCTATCCTAACCACTCTAAATACACAGATACAAATGGGCATTCATCTGTATCCCCTTCTTTTATTAAGTTCCGTTATTTGAAAATTACAGGTGTGTAAACTCAGCAAAATATTCTAAAGGATTTCAGTAGCCTATAATAGTATTGGGTCCTCCGCTTGACGGGCAATGTCAGAAATTGTAGACCTGAGTCCCCTACTCCTCAACTAACACCATGGCTTTACTTCTTATATTTCTTTTTTATACTTTTCTGCTGGATCATCAACAACAAGGTAAAGCAGGACCTATGCAACAAGAGTTGTAGCTTTTGGGTCTGAGAAGGTCAGTGAAATCCCCTCAGAATTTATCCTGAGATCCTGTACCTCAGATTGTAGAACCTTTGTCAGTGTCAGCCATGTGGATGAGTCACGGTCATTGCTTGGCCACTGTGCTCTCTGTGAAAGCCTGAGAGAGTGTCTTCTCCCCATGTGACTCTCCTTAGGCCCACTCTATGTCATCGATCACTTTCCTCTTTGGTCCCATGATCTCCTTGATCAGAAAATTTGGGACACCACTGAGTTACATAATGTTACAGTACAAGTTCTCATATGTCCTGAGACTTAATTGAACTTAGAAGGCTAGGACCAAAATGTTGGCTTTCCTTGCAGCCCTCCTTTTCATCTAATTTTGGTTTGCAAATTTACGTTGTTAACCATCCAGGAGAGAAGCTTATTGTTATTACCATACAACTTAGGCTGTTAAGCTTAACCTCACTATATGTCTGCATATCAAACATCTTAGGAATAATATGGAACAGGTATTTTTCATCAAGTATTGATATGTTGAACTTTAAATCCCTACAGAATATGATAAAAAACATTTAAAAATTAGAATATATTTTAAAAATAGGCATAAAGAATTATATATTTCTTATGTTTACACATAAGTCCAAAAATCTCACCATATACAACCTTGAAGCAGGACAGTCCCACAATATTCCATTTCCTGTCTTTTGCTTTCATTCACCACCCCCTTCTTTTTGAATAATCATGTACCTGAGAGACATCATAAAAGCAAATGGCATGTCATGACAAGCAGCCCATATTCAGAAGACCAGAATGACAGGCACTCCAAGCATAAAACTACTATTACAGATTATCATCTTCAGTGCAGTTGCTTAGTTCATAGGTATCAGTATATATAGTGAGTCAGGGTGAGAATCTTTCCAATTAACTGCTAGATTAAAAAAATCTTCTGGAGATTCTCAGGATCATTGCCGTGTCCGTCTCCTACATATACCTGTATGTCTTGACATTCTCATGTTTCCGAACTCTTTTCCTTTCCCTCTCTTGATTAGTTAGTCCTCAAGATCCTGCCTCACTTTTACTTGTATTATACCTTTCTATTTGTATTTCTTCTTTTGAGTTCTTATACTAGGGAAACTATATGATATTTACACATGTGTGTCTGGT
>NW_004524627.1:554782-570441 GCF_000260255.1 Octodon degus | reverse complement strand
TAGAATGATTTGTTCTAACGGAGTTTGTAAATAGGATCACAAGTCCGCATCTTGTACAGCAATTAACCACTAAGAAGAATATATGCAGTGTATTATTTGTAGAAAAATAAAAAATAAATAAAAGAAGAAGAAGAAGAAGAAGAAGAAGAAGAAGAAGAAGAAGAAGAAGAAGAAGAAGAAGAAGAAGAAGAAGAAGAGGCTAGTTAGCACAACTTTTTTTTTTTAGCACAACTTTTGACTAAGTAAATCAGCGTGTTGTTTACTGAAATCAGACTAGTTTTCTTTTAAAGAAAAATAGACCATGTTAACATCTTTATTTGTATTTTGTGAGTATGTATTTTTAGTAGATGAAGTTTCCATTCATCTTATGGAGCAGGTCCTTGTACATAACACACATTGTTCACTGTTTTAATCCTTCCCCCTTCCCACTTACCTCCCTCTCTCTGTCCCTAAGTCTCCTTTTCCCATGTGCATTCTCCTCCTTTCCTTCTTCATATTATTCATGGTCACCCTTATGACATGTAATGTTTATATCACTGTGGGCCTTTGATACCTATCCACATCATATCTTAATTCTTCTTATTTTCCCTTCCTTTTCTATTTTCCCATTGCTCTCAGGTTTCTGGGTCCTTCCCCATTTAGAAGATCATCCTTTTGGTTCTCTTTTTCTTTTTTTTGATACCAGTAATAGAACTTATGACCTTACCTTTTCCAGGCATACACTGTGCTTCCCAGCTATCTCTCTGGCCCAAGATTACTCTTTCTGAAGGAATTCTTTTTTACCTGGAAGATGTTTGCAATCTGAGGGCTAGATAGATACTCAAATAATGGTTCATAGAGATAGTGGAAATTCAGATGTAAAACACTGAAGCACAGGCGTTTACAAGTGAGCGACACGTGCTTCCTCACTCTGAGTTGGCCTTGCTGAACTTAAGGCCAGTGGGTATTTGCCTAGAGAGCTTATCATCTGCCAAACTCAGACTCAGACATAAACAATAGGAAGAGGCCAACTCAAATGAGCTGAAATGGCAAAAGCAGGGCCAGAAAAAGATTATTCTGCTTATAGAAATAAATTAATATTATCATTCTTAGTCTGGAATAATTCAGAGGAGTGTTCTTTTCAGTTATAGAAGAACACAACTGGAAACCATCTTAAAGTATGGAAAATAGCTGAGAATGAATCTGTTCCTAGTAGCTTCAGACACATCTTAATATAAAAGTCATGCCATAATCTTCAAGTACCTGGTTTCAAATTTCATGAGAGACAACCTGAATGCATGTTCATTAAGGCTTTGGCATCTGCTTAATTTTGCTCATCAATCTTTTACTTAATAATGGCACAGGGCAGGCCAGATAGCTCAGCATACCTAAGCAGGTGCAGGGATTGGGGTTCCGAACATCCATGGCAGCACACGCCATGCCAGTCCTGCCCCAGGGCTCACTGAGACAGCGAGTAAGACTGGGCATGGTGGCACATGCCTTATAATCCCAGTGCTTGCGGGGCTGAAAGCAGGAGGATCACTCCAAGTCTGATCTGTGTAGTAAGACCCTGCAGATCTTGTACTAAATATATAAAATAATAATAAGAAGAAGAATGGCACAACCACACATAATCACAAGAATCAGATTATTCTAAATACATCCATAATATAGCAAAGAAAAATAAAGAAGCACTATAAAATAAATAGGAACTGAACACACATAAAAAAATTCCAGTGTGGACCATATTATCATTTAGAAAACTTTCACCCATGAACACTGTAGTAGAGAAAAATCCTGTATGAATATTTTAATTAAAACCAGCAGAACTGGATTCCTAATGCTTCACTACTCTCATTTGAGGTATAATTTTTTTCTTAATTCTTAGGAGTGTCTGATTTATTTTATTTAGCATTTTAAGAGAATAATTTTATGTATCTGTACTCTAATATGCATGCTTATTTACTGACTTATTATGTCTTTATTATGTTCAGCAAGAGATGAATGTGTTGAATAATTGGCTAACTGCACAACACACAGCTATTGCTCAAAACAAATTATATCTTTACACATAAAGCTGGTTGCTGCAAGTTATAATGTCTGAGTTTCTTCCATGAAAATATAAACATTAGATAATGTTAGTATATACCAATAAATGTAATTTTAAATTGCATTGTAAAGCCATAATGATCTCTAAAAGTAACTTTGTTTTGTGTATTTAGAAATTATTTGCACTAAAAGACTATTTGTGCTAAACTTTTTGGTATGTTAAATAATAAATGTACAAACAATTGCTGAGGACCAGGCTTTGGCTTACCCAAATTCCTTCTAGCCCTTTAGGCAAAGCTAGCAGACATCAGGTTACTAGCTAACCACAACTGATTCCTGGGTGCTTTTCCTGAATGCACTCTTCTTCAATTCTTGAACTTTGACCCCATCAGCAGTCCACCGCCACCACTTCCTGCTGCTGTGCACTTAAAAGAGACCAGAGAACCTCACACCTTGTGGTCTTAGTTGTTATTTGGCTTTGACCATCCCAGTGCCCCTTGTAACTATATTATATACCTTATCTATGTTTTATTCTGTCCTTGTACACTTGAGCAGATTGGTGGTTGTTCTAGGTCAGGGCCCCAGTAGATAATAATATAATGGAGAGGGCAAATAAAACACCATGCTTTAAAATCATCTCTTTAACTCCTAGAGTTTAAAGAAATCTAATAAATTTTCTTAATCTGTCTGTACTTCATATCATTTCCACAGAGAAAATTAGTACTTTAAGTGATTAAGAGTAAAACTGCATAACTTACATATTTTTATGGATTCATCTTGTAGGTTCTAAATGTTATTTTACATGGTTTATAATACAACAATATACCAAACAATTATATCATTAAAAAAATGAATTTAGTACAAGGTCTACAGGGTCTCACTACACTGTTTTCAACCTCCCAAGTGCTAGGACTACAGGTGCGTGCCACCATGCCCAGTCTCAGTTGCTGTGTCAGCTCACTCTGGGGGTGGAGGCTGAAACCACATGCTGAGAATTGAACCCTAAATGATTTTTTAAAGGAAATAGTAACATAATCATGTTGAAATAGTATAAACTATTATTTTATTCATTCACATTAAGCATGACTTCAGGGCTGAGCTTAAAATTGGTTCTGAGTTGTCTAGGAACTTAGATTAAAATGTAGGATCAAAACCAAACTAAACGCTTATGGATGTTGAAGTAGTTTTGCCACACTGGAGATAGCTTGCTGTCTCATTTATGGAGAAAATAGTCCCCATAGCCTTGAGCTACAGGTTAACTGTTGTGTGATAAACCTTGGATGGCACAATTATAGACAATGTTTTAGAGTATATTTTTGGCTAAAACAAAAAAGAGGCTGAAACATTAATCAATTGTTTTACTTAATGATTTATTGCACAATCTCTACATAAAAGTTAAGGACTGATATTAAAATGTAAGCTTCTTGAAAAAAGTTTTACTTATTGCTAGGAAACTGTGGTTCAGGTACCTAGTTCTCTGAAGATTTGGCAGTCTATGAAAAGCCTACAGATTATAACCTAATGAATAGCTAGCATGTTGAAGAGGAGTCTGCTTCCAATGAAACCTTGAGAAAAATCATTCTCAAATGCTATTCTGTAATGTGCTTAGAGAGTAGTTCAAAGATGACTAGTATGTCAGCTACTTTTGTGCAAGACTGATTAGAGATATATGCATGAAATTTAAAAAAAACAAATTTATCTGATGTGGAAGTCTGTATTAGTCAAAGTAATCCAGAGTGAGCCTGGAATGGGGGCACATACCTGTAATCCCAACACTCAGGTGGCTGAGACAAGAAAATCATTATGAGTTGGAAACCAGCATGGACTACAAAGTAAGCTCAAAGCCAGCTTCACTGAATAGTAAGACCCTGTCTAAGTAAATGAATGAATAAACAAATAACAAAATGTTACCCAGAGAGACAGAATGAATAATGGGTAGGTAGGTGGGTGGGTGGGTGAGTGGGTGGATGGATGAATGGATGGATAGATTTATTCTTTATTAATTAGGGGATTTGACTTAGTCCATAAGGGAGACCAATAAGTCTCATAATAGGCTTCTGCAAATGGGAGAGCCTAGGAGCCTGAGCTTAGTCAACTTCAAATCTGAAAACACTAGGAAGCAGTAGCAGGAGGATCACCGTGGGTTCAAGGCCACTCTGTGCTATGTAGTGAGTCCAAGCCCAGCCTGAACTACACAGCAGGACCCTGTCTCACAAATGAAAAGCAAAATTTCAAAGCCATCAGGTCCAAAGAATGCATTATTCCATACTGTGAGTAGTGAATGGTGTTTAGTATATAATGGAGATAAGCTTCTTAGACAAAATAATAATAACAGTAATGATAATAATAATAAAATAACAAAAGGAAGAAAGATGAAAAATGAAAATGAGAAGAGACTGTCTTAGTTACTTTTATGTTACTGAGACAAAATACCTGACATTCACAAGTTAAAAGAGGAAAGGTTTATTGTGTAGAGATTTAAGCCCATAATCAGCTGGTTTCGAGGCAGAGTGGCAGTAGAGAAGAGAAAAATGTTCCTGAGGTGCTGGCAGGAAGCAGCAAGACTTTCTTTTTATTTCTCTTTCTATTCCATCCAGGCTAACATGTCTATTGGTTGGTGCCACCCACAACCAGGATGGACGTTCCCTCTTCAGTAAACCCAGCACCTGTACCTTGAATTGCACTAAACCAATCAGTGGACCAATCCAGTGCTACACACCCATAATTCAGTATCAAACACCCACGATCCAGTTGCCTCTGCAAAGCTCCAATGAGCACATGAGCCTAGATACAAACCATAGCATGGTCCTACAGGTAAAAGTCATCATTAAATAACATAAAACAGAAAGTAGAAAGAAAGCCAATTACCCTGGTCTGTTTCATTTCTGCTATGACCCATCTTCCCATATCAGTCCCATTTTTGGAGCTAAAATTCTAGTCATTTGGCAAAGAAAGACAGAAACCAGTCCTAGAATCTGAGATGAGATTAGCCTACATATATAGGTAAATACCTACAGGTCCCAGAATGTACCTAACTCTATCCCCATCCATGTATTTTTCAAAACTTTCTTCTTTGGAATAGTATTTCTCCAATTCTTTTCCTACACAATTCCTAATTTTGGTAATGTTGCTACCTAGGTAGCACTCATTGAATTTATTTGTTCCTACTGTGTGGTTCCAGGACATGCTCTGATCCATCCTACTAATATACTACTTCTTCTCTGATTATCAGATTCTTCATCCATCACTTTCCTTAGTCTTTAAAACCCTTAAGGATAAAGAAACTTTTTGGCAAGAGACTTTCTGGTCCTTAACTCCACTGACCTTCGCTTTTATTCCTCTTCACCTGGAAATTTCCATTGTAACAACTGACAGCTTGCTATCACAGAAAATGATCCAACATAGGCATTCTAGTCAGATGCAGAATTCACTAGATGTTTAAATAGAAGCTTAAAATCTGTTATTATAGCCATTTCATCTTATCACACTTATAGATGCCAAAAAAGTATGTAAAATAAAGTTTAGGAAGATATCAATTTATTCTAGCTATATAGGCATTCACACATGTGAATTAAAAAGATTTAGTTGGAATCATAAGTCTTATACATTATATATTTCTAAATAAACAGGGAAGACTTGTACTTGCTATCATAAATAGTAAACATTTTACATTACTAGGAGTAAGTGACCAGCTCATCTGTAGCCCCCCCCCAAATTATACATTTATATCCTGATAAGAAAAATCTCCCTTCCGGTCTATCAATTTGTTTTATGACAAATACTGTCTGTTGAATATATCTTTGAAGATTGAAAAAGACAAATAGATATAAATATATCGTTTAAAATATTAAGACTTCAGAGAAACACATTTTTTCTGTTTCAAAATGTGTCAGAATAGATCATTCCAGGAAAGAGGAAGACAAATTCATACATACAGAAGTACTCAGCAAAATCCCATGCTAGATTAATGACATGAAATTAACAATGAATTGTTCAACTTTTCATAACATTTTATCTCCTTGGAAGGAGATAAAATAGAAAAACTTTAAGCATTTATATTTATTTTCACACCAACCCACATTTATATATAAATTTGTTCCATTTACCTATCTTTCATTATTGTGAGATGCTAAGAGATTCTTATAGTATGAATGCCTTGCACATTATTTCTTCCTTTAGGAGATGCAACTGAATCACACCCAGCACTGACACCTTAGTTATCTATGCCTATTGTAGCATATTACCACAGAGTTAGTGTTTAAAGGAACCCAAATTTATTATTATGCAATTTTGAGTGGCTGAAGTTTCATGTAGTATTACTGAATTAAAATTAAAGTTTTGACAAGGCTTCGATGTTTTGGTCTTCTCCATGGACTAAAGAGACCATAGGGGGTTTTAGGGTGCTTTGTGTATGCCTGCGTGTGCGTTCGTGTGTGTGTGTGTGTGTGTGTGTGTGTGTGTTTGCCTTTCCAGTTTCTAGAGGTTGCTTTTCCCATGGTTTGTGGCTGCCTTAATATATTAGATTCCAACAATTACCAACTGTGTGTTTCTCATATTGAATCAGTCAAACTCTGACTCTTCCTCTGCTTCCTAATCAATTCAACAGACCTCTCCAACTGCACTGGAGTAACGCAGGATATAATCAGTATTTTATGTCAGTTGATGCATAACTTTGACTGTCTATAGCACAATAATCTTCTGATATTCACAAATTCAGAAGATTAAAATAAGAGCATCATTAAAGTGGACACTTCTGTATATGAAAATTGGATTCATTACAATCTATGTACCTGTTGTATATATGATCCATAGAAAAGATAGAAAAATAGTGCTTCAGCTTGCAAAGGCAAGCATATTTCTTTTTTTAAAAGATGGCACACGTTATAGGACTGATGTTAAGATCCTTATTTCCATGATCATATTTCCTATTTTAGATTGTTCTGACTATAAAGTAACTATAACTATATGTATACAGACTTTCATCGTAACACAATTTTCCTTTGATAGAGACACATTTCTTGGAGAAAGATTACATGCAAATGTGGATTTCACTTTTTAATATTTCAAACTTTTTTGCAAGTTGAAATATCATTTGGACAAGATCGTTTGATATGCCCTGCCCAGTTTAAAACATTCTACTCATCATGTCATGGGAGAACTTTCTTTCTCTCTCTCTTTCTTTCTTTCTTCTTTCTTTCTTTCTTTCTTTCTTTCTTTCTTTCTTTCTTTCTTTCTTTCTTTCTTTCTTTCCGTCTTTCTTTTTCTTTCTTTCTTTCTTCTTTTACTCTTGCTAGTCTAATGAGTATGTAATACATTCAATTTTCACTTTCTTTTCTTATGCATTTAGTGCAGGGTCTACAGGGTCTCACTACATAGATCAAGCTCATAGCGATCTTCCTGTTTTCAGCCTCCCAAGTGCTGGGATTACAGGCACACACCATCATGCCCAGTGTAGGTCGCCATCACAGCACGCCCTGGAGTGGGGCTGGCACAGCACACAGAGGATCAATCCCCGGTCCCTGCATTTGCCTAAGCAGGTGCTGTAGTTCACCGAGCTATCTGGTCTAACCAAATTTTCACTTTCACAATTACTAATTATACCAAATATCTTTCAGTCTTGTTTTCAACTTGTACACCTTTCTTTTGATTAGATGCTTGCTTGATAGTTTGGGAAATTTTATTTGTGAGTTCATTCTCACTGCTGTCTTATTATAATTTTCATAGGTTTTGAACCCCAGTCTATTTTTATGGCATGTTTTATCATTATTTTCTCCTCATCAATAGTTTGCCTTTCATTTAGCACTTTAAAGAGTATTGATTAAGGCAATAAACTTTAATTCATCTGTGTTTTTGAATTGACCATGTTTTGATATCATCCTATAAAAATCATTGACTCATTCAAGGTTACTAATATTTTCTTCTGTGTTTTACTTAAAAGATTTGTAGTCTATAGGACCAGGGAGATAATTCAGCAGTACAAAGACCCGAGTGGCAAGCACAATGTCCTGAGTTTGATTCCTGTCACCAAAAATAGTTCATAGTTTATAATTTACATTTTGACTTAATTTTGATTTGTGTTCTAACATTTTTGCTTCAATATACTCTTTTAACTAAGTTGCATAACAATCTGTGTCAAAAATCACTGATTTTGTATTTGTGAGTCTGCTTCTTAGCTGTCACTTGTTCCATTATCTAGTCATCTCATTCTTTTCTAAATGCTACATGTCAAACATCTTAGGCATAACATGGAAGAGGTATTTTCCATTAAGTACTAATATGTTAAATTTTATGTCCCTATAGAATATGGAAAAAATTGAAAAAATGAAAAATATTTAAAGAATATGAATAAATAATTACATATTTTCACATAGAAATTCAGAAATCTAACCATACAAAGCATTGTAGCAGGGCAGTCCTGTGACATTTTTATCCTTGTGCTTTTTTTTAATTTATTACCCTTTTAAAAATCAAAAACAAAAAAAATTTACTTCAGAGATAGTATGATAATAATTGGTATGTCACAACAAGAAGTACGTATTTAGAAGACCAAAATAACAGGCACTCCAAGCGTGACCCTTCTATTACACATTGTTATCTTCAGTGCAGTTATTTGTTTCACAGGTATCAGCATATATAGCTAGTCAGGGTGAGAATGCTACCGATTAACTGCTAGTTTCAAAAACCTGCAGTTACTCAGGATCATTGCCTTGCCCAACCTGTGTGTACAAATGTATGGTTTTGCCCATGTTATGTTTCCCAGCTTTTCTCCTTGCTCTCTCCTCATTGTCCAATCCTCAAGCTCTCACTTTCCTTTTAATTGTGTTATACCTTTCTATTTGTATTTCTTCTTTTGAGTTTTTCTACTAGGGAAACTATACGATATATACACATGTGGGTCTGGTTTATTTTACTTATGAGTATATCTTCAAGTGGCATCCACTTAAAAATAAATACTTCAAGTTTATCATTCTTTATAGCTGAATAATATTCCATTGTATAAAAATACCACATCTTTTTCAACCATTCCTCAGGTGATGGGCATCTTGGCTGTTTCCAAGATTTGTCTATCACAAATTGTGCTGCTATAAACATAGGTACACATATATCACTATGACATGACATTTTCAGTTCCTTTGGGAAAATTTCCAGTAGGGGAATAGTTGGCTTGAATGGGAGTTCCAGTCCTAGTTTTTTAAGGAGTCTCCACACTGATTTCCATAATGATTACAGTAGTCTACATTCCCACCAGCAGTGAAGAAAGGTTCCCTTTTCCCCACAGCCTCTCCAACATTTGTTGTTTGTTGATTTCTTTATGATAGTCATTCTTTCTGGCATGAGATGGTATCTCAGTGTTGTCTTAATTTACATTTCACGGATGGCTAGTGATGTGGAGCATTTTTTATATATTTATTTGCTTCTTTAATTTCATCCTCTGAGAAATGTGTGTTCATCTCAGATGTCAATTCTGGATTGGGTCTTTAAATTTAGGGGTCTTAAGGTCTTTTAGTTCTTTATAAATGCGAGAGAGCGGACCATCATCTGAGTGCTTATTAGTTAAGATTTTTTCCAAATATGTGGGTTGTCTTTTAACTTTGTTGGTAATTCCTTTTGATGTGCAAAAACTTCTCAGTTGTTAATTCTTTCAAATGTTACCCATGCAATTTGATTTTTGTTCATGAACTCTTTGCCTACCCCTATGTCTTCAAGAGTTCCTCCTACTTTCTCTTCCAGAAGATTTAGTGTTTCTGTTTAGATCTTTAATCCATTTTGACTTTAGCTTAGTGCATGGTGATAGATCTGGGTCAAGTTTTATTTTTTGGCATGTAGAAAGACTTTTTTTCCAGCACTATTTGTTAAAGAGGCTATCTTTCTTCCAGTAAGAGTGTTTGACCCCTTTGTAGAAGATCAGGTGGCTTAGTGTGTTCATAGAGACCTGTGCATCTTCTAATCTATTCCATTGATCCTCAGATTATTTCTTTGCCAATACCATGCTGATTTTATCACAGTAGCTTTGTATTATAATTTCAAGTCAGGAAATGTAATGCCTCCTGCCTTTTCTTTGTTGACCAGGGTTGCCTTTGCCATTCTAGGTCTTTTCTGGTTGATATCCAGAGAGATAATGGGATTAAACCCAACTGCATATGTTGTAGGGTAATAATAAGCTTCTTTTCTGGAGGACTAAGACCCTAAGTTTGTGGACCAAAAATTAGAGAAATAGAAGGGCTGTAAAGACAGCCAACATTTTGGCCCTAGCCTTTCAATGTCAGTGAAGACTCAGGACATAGGAGAAACCTATACTATAACATCATGTATCTCTGTTGTGTCCCAAATTTTCTGATCAAGGAGATTATGGGACCACAGAGGAAAGTGATTGATGATGTAGAGTGTGCCTAAGGAGAGTCACATGAGAGAAAACATTTTCTAAGGCTTTCACAGAGAGCAAACTGGTCAAGCAATGGCCATGACTGATCCACATGGCTGGCACTGACAAATGGATCTGCAAACTGTAGTATAGGGTTACAGGATAAGTCCTGAGGGTACTTGACTGACCTTATCAGATACAAAAGTAACATTTCTTGTTATACAAGTCTTGCTTTATCTTCGTCATAACCATCCAGCAGAAAAGTATAAAAATGAGGTATATAAAGTAAAGCTATATTAATATGCTGAGCTGTGAAAGGCTCAAATCAACAAGTTCTGTGGATAACCCACTACTATGGTGGACTTCTGGACTGTGTTGGATTGTTTTGATGAATTTACACCACTATAGTATTTAGATGTCAATGGAATACCCATCTCTGACAGAACTAAACAAAAAACGGGGATACTAAGAAAGGACCATTTTGTATCTGTATGTACAGACCGGTTAGGATAGATATACAGCTATTTTTGCTTAATTAAATGAGAAGAAAGATTTGTACTAATAGTTTGAATAGGATATCCTGTCTGCATCTTGTACTATGGATAACCACTAAAAAGATAACAGTTTACAATGTATTAATTATTTAAACTGTCCTATTAATCAGTTTTGAAACTGTCTCATTGTTGTTTCTGAATAAAATAAAATAAACAAAAAACTAAATGCTACATGTTCTTAAATCTCAGAGTATTGTATGCCATTCTTCATATACAGCAATTAGTTTATGTGAATTTGCAGTATTGTTCTTCAGAAGATAATTTTCAACTCTTTTACATTAGTTGAATTTCCATAAAAATAAGAACATGTTTTTTTATGTTTTACAAATATTTTGCTAGAGATTTTTTTGAGAACACATTCAATATATAAGTCACTTTGGGAAGATTTATGTCTGTCTTCATGTATTTTAATATTGTTGTCATATCCATATCTTTATATACTATATATATATATATAATATATAATTGTAACTTAAAATTTGCAGCATCTAGAATTCCTGTTATTTAGTTAGAATTAAAATTTATAATTAATGTTGTATACTACTATAATAAACAATTTGTGTTTAATTTAAATTTCAAAAATTCCTTACCAGTATAACACTGTGCAATTAATGTTTTTCACATTGACTTTGTATCTCAAAAACTTGCTAAAATCTCATTAGTTTTAGTGATACATTTATTTTATAATTTTCAAGATTTCCTGAATAGAGAATCACATTATATGCACATTGGGGCTATTTTATTCTTCCTTTTCAAATACTATGTCACTTACTTCTTTTTCCTGTGTTTATTCAACTTGCTTTAAATTCCATTATGCTATTCAAAAGAAATGGGTATGGACTGAGGATATAACTCAGTGACAAGGTCCTGAATTTGATCCCTGGTACTGAAAAAAAAAAAAGAAAAAGAAAAGAAAAGAAAAAGAAAAAAAAGAAGCTATGAAGAAGAAAAGGATAAAGAGGATGTTGTTTCTGTGTTGCCCCTAGAGATTTCTAGGGAAGACATTTAAGTTTATATTATTAAATATAATTTTAAATTTAGGGAATATTGTATGCATATATATATGTGTGCACACATATATATATTATTATCAATTTATAAAGAACTTTAACAATTAATGGAATTTAAAATTACATAACTATTTTTCTCTATTTTTCATGTTTTTGTTTACATGGAATAATATTGTGACTTACATTGATTTTTTTTTTCAAATCCTAATCAAACCAAACCTAAATTTCTGTGATAAAAGAGATGATTATGATGAACATTTTTTATGAATACAACTTGATTTGACTTGTCACATTTTGATTATCTCATACAGTGAAAGTATAGAATGTTCTTTTTCCATTTAAAATTTTGTAATATCCCTCTCTACTTTTGTTATCAGAGAAATAGTAGCCTCACAATACATTGTGAATACTTTTCTCTACTTCAGCTACTGGGAGCATTTATCTTGAATTGGTGCTATTACTGCGGAAATATTTAATAGAGTTTATTAAACTTTTTAAGGGAAGTAAAATTTTAAAAAGCATAAGAAATACAGAATTTCACTGAACAAGATGATAAAAATTCAACAATGCTTGTTAAAATGCATATTGCTGTCTTTAAACTAGTTGTTCAGATTATGAGATATGAGAAGGCAAAATTAGTCCAAAAATTAAAAAGAAGAAAATAATTAAACATCAACTTCAATAGAACAGTACATAACAGCAGTACAATTGTTCCAGCTATCCTCTGTATATATCTATATAGTTTTTTCCCTTTCTTCTTTCTTTCTTTCTTTTCTCTGTTCCTTCATTCTAGTTGTTCCTTCCCTTTGAGCAATTTCTTTCTCTTTCATAGTATTTGTTTTACCTTTCAGATTATTTTTACTCTTTCTTGAACTAGAGGGATAATAGGAGGTTTACACATGCAGATCTGATTTATTTCCTTCCGTTTACGTAGCAAAGCCTCTTTTATAGCTGAATAATATTCCATTGTATAAAATAACACATCATTTCATCCATTCATTGTTTAATGGGCATTTGGGTTGTTTTTAAAATTCAGCTACGACTACCATAAAAATGAGTGCACGTGTGTTGCTGAGGTGTGATGCTTTCAGGTCTTCCTGGAATAGTCAGGGGGCATGGGAAATTTAACCCAGTTTTAAGAATCTCCACCCTGATTTCCATAGTGATTGTACCAGACTATACTCCTACCAACTGTGGAGAAGGGTTCTATTTTCCCCCAGAGACATTCCAGCATTTGTTATTGGTTGACTTCTTCATCATAACCACTCTTTCTGAGAGAAGAAATCTCAATGTTGTTTTAATTTGCGTTGCTCTAATGATCAATGATATTGAAAATTTTTCATATATTTATTTGTCATTTTTATTTCTTCATCTTGAAATGTATATCATCTCAGATGCCCATTTCTTGATAGGCTCATAGAATTTGGGGAGCTTGAGTTTTTAAAATCTTTAAAGGTCCTTTGTCTGAGGGATAGTCAGGTAATTTTTTTCAAAATGTGTGGGGTTTTATTTTATTCTGTTGATTTCTTTTGATGTGCAAAAACATTTCAATAAAATGAGATCCCAGTATTTGATTCTTTGAAGTATATCTCATGTAGGTCTGTCTTCGTTTGTGTACTCTCTGCCTGCCACTATGTTTTTAAGATTTCTACCTATGTTCTCCTCCAGTAGATTTAGTGTTGCTATTTTCATATTTAGATCTTTGGTCCATTTTGCTTTTAGTTTAGATCATGGTGAAAGACATGGGTCTAGTTTCAGTCTTTGGCATGTGGAAAGCCATTGTTTCCATCATTATTTATTAAGAGGCTATCTTTTTTGTAGTGAAGATGTTTAGCCCGTTTGTCAAAGATAAAGTGGCTGAGTATGTTTGTACTTGTGTCTACATCTTCAAATCTGTTCCACTGATGCTCAAGTCTGTTTTTTCTTCTTTTGAATTTTTTTTGGGGGGCAGTACCAGGCAATTTTATCACAGTAGAATTTAGAGTAATTCCATTCAAGGATTGTGATGTCTCCTGCTAGTCCTTTATTTCCTATGGTTGATTTTGCATACAATAATCATGTTGTGAGATGACTAGAGTGTGGTTATGATCATATTCTAATAAGGATTTTTATACTGATGGGAATGATGGGGAGAGATGGCAGGTCAGAGAGTTTGTTCTTTCCCACAACTGAAACTCTATTTTTATTACTACTGGTTTCTTACAGAACTGAGATGATTTCAGATGGTGTAATCTTGCCCTCAAGCCTCATAGCACCATTGAGGCCTCAACTGTGACTGAGACACACAGAATTATGTTCTCATATACCATAGCCAACCTGCATGGCCAGGCACTAGTTCTGGGACAAGCTCTAAGCATAAATCAATTGCAAAATGATTTTCCCCAACAACTATATACAATGATCACTAATAATTAAAAATATCATAAAACTGGTTTCCAAAGTGACTTAAAAATCTTCACATTTCAGGATCTTCTACCACTTTGCCAATATTTGTTTCTGTCCTTGAGAATAATAATTCTGGTAGCTATAAAGTAGTACTTTCTTGTAAACTTTAAATTTTACTACAAATATTGCCCAACATCTTATATAGTCTTAGACATTTTTGTGAAATTTATATTCAAATATGTTCTCATTATGAAATTTTGTCCCTTACATTCCAATTGAAGCATAAGAATTACAAAAGAAAGTTTTTAAATATAAATTCACATCTTTAATAAATACAGAGATGCACTATTTAACTTTTCTCCTATGTGAATTCTAGTAGTATGTGTCTTTTAAGAAATTCAATCATGTTAGTTATGGTTCATTTTCATAAAGTTATTTATATTTTGTCAACATTTTGGTACCCTCTGAATCTTTCAAAAAAGGCACTTTACTGTTTTCTGATATCTGTACTTTATCTCTTCTTCATTAGTTTAGTGACATGTTCATCAATTTTATTGATCTCAAAAGAACTTTTGTGTTTTCTTGGTATTCTAATTCCTTATCGTCCACTATTGATTTGTACTTTATCCTTATTTTCTCTTTTTGCTACTTTGTATTTAATTAGCTTTCCTTGTTCTTGTATTTTAAAAGGAAAATTGAAGTCATGGATTCTAGCCTGCCTTTTCTTAAATCAATGCTAAGTGCTATCAATTTATGCTTAAATACAACTTTAGTGTTCTCCAACAAGCTCCAATATATTTTGTTTAATTTTCCTTCAGTTCTCAGTGCTTTCTAATTTTTGGTTTCATTTGTTTGACCCAGGGGTTATGTAAATGGTCCATGAAAAGAGTTTATATAATGAAAAGTTCATTATAAATTGAAAATACCAAAAGTCAGAAATGCATTTAATACCTGGCTTATGAAACACCATATTTTATCAACTCTGTACGTGATAGAGTATTGATTGGTTACCTGTAATTGTGTGGTGACTGGAAGCTTTGACATGTTGTCTCTGTCCAACACAACAAGAAGGTACCAAACTCATTACTAGTATAGGACAAGAATGAAATTCAAAGTAGTTTCTTCTCAGTTGCACTTTATCTTTACCACACTTTAAATTTGAAAAGTAGTAAGTCAAATCAGCAGAAGCTTGGTACTGCCTGTTAAGAGTACAACAAATAACCACTAGGAAGATAGTATGCAATGTGTCAATTATTGAAACTGTCCTACCAATATGATTTGAAACTGTCTCATTGCTATTTCTCAATAAAATTATGGGAA
>NW_004524627.1:550332-554682 GCF_000260255.1 Octodon degus | reverse complement strand
TTTGTACTAATATTGTTTAGACAAGACATCATGTCTGCATGCTGTCCTCTGTATATATACTATGAAGACAACAATATGCAATGTATTAATTATTGTAACCATCCTACTAAAATGTTTTGAAGTTGTTTTGCTGCTGTTTTATTATCTTTTTTCTCATTAAAATGAATAAAAAATAAAAAAGAGTATAAGACTGATTTTACAAATGTTTATGAATTTTTTTAAAATTTTCTGCCCATAATATTAATTTTACTTATTTCAATAATTGTACCAGGTTGGCCAAATAGCTAGTGGATTAAAATACCTGCTTAGGCAGACTCAGAGACCAGGAGTTAGATCTTGGGCCTGCTCTACCGGTCCTGCCCTCCGGGCACACTGAGACTTAAGACTGGGTGTGGTAGCTCACCTGTAATCCCAGGGCTTGGAAGGCTGTAAACAGGATGCTCAGTAGGAATCTGATCTATGCAGTGAGATCCTGTAAACCCTCTAGACCCTGTCCTAAAATACAAAATATTATACCATAACTTGTATGTCTTGAAATTATTTTAAAATTTACTGAGACTTTTTATGAAATAAAATATGTTCTATCATGGAAGACTTGAGTACATTTGGAAAAAGATTTATATTCTATTTTGTTGGGGAGTATGTTCAGTATATGACATTTAGGTCAAGTTGTTTAATTACTTTGTTCAAGTCTACTACATTGCCTCTTTTTGTCAGCTTATTTGTTGCATTTATCTTTGGGGAATGGGGTGTGACATCTCTGGTTTTAATTTGGATTGTGTTTTAAGTGGTCTTATATATTTGTCCACCATTTCTTTTTTAGCTCTGTCATTAGTTATAAGAGATTTATTTTTGTCCCTTCATGAGTTGATCCTTTTTCCATTATCAAATGACCTTTACTCTTGGTTTAATTTGAATGCAGTTGACAGGCTCTATCTTTTTTTTTTTTTTTTTTTTTTGTATTTTTTTAAGAGAAGGGTCTAAAAGGTGTTCAGGGTCTGACTACTAGATAGGATGTGTAGTGATCTGCCTGTTTACAGCCTCCCAAGAGCAGGGATTATAGGTGTGTCATGTGGTTCTTTGAGGTAACATGATTATATTTAATTTAATCTCATCATGTTATTTAATTACACCCAGTCAGCACCAAACAATTGGATATAACAAGGGACAGGTAGAAGTGGGCCAGTGAGAACAAGTTAGTATTTAAAATTTGCTGTAGATATAGGTGCATACTTTTTCAAGTAATACGGGTTCAATGAGTTCACATGTTTTTCTAATTGAAAAATAATTTTTAAAATTAAAAAGGTAACAATAATTAAGATATTGGCTAGATTTTGGAAGTTCGTTTAGATGATGACATTTTGGGACCTTTGTGATGATAAAACACGCATTTTATTACCTATTTCGAAAAAGAGATATATGATAAGAAATATAATCAGAAAATACGCTACATATAGGTTAATTTTTCAAGTTTTTTTAACAAAATCAAATGATATAAATCTGATTCTTGCTTATCATGAGATAAGAATTGCCCCCAAATATTTAATGAAATAAGAGACTTCATCAGGTCCTCACCCCAAATCTTGCCAGTATAAAAACACAAATATCATGAAACTGCTAGGAACTGGAGAATATTATATTACACCACTGATGAACATACAGAAAAATTAAACTTTAATTATATTATTTATTTAACTGAAAATCTTACTTTCTAATTAGACATTTTAAATAAAAGAGAAAACTGAATACTTGAAAAGTTGGTATTTCTGAGATATTAAATTTAAATGTTAAATACTAAATATTTCAAAGTTTAATATTTGTTTAAAATACTATTCACTAACTCTGCTTTTATTATTAATGACTAAAAGGAAATCTTTTAATTTGTTTAGCTTTTTGTTTCAGTTTCAGTATCACTTGAGGATATGGAAGAAACCCTGTGTAATGAAAAGTGTTATTAAAATGCCCTCTCAAGGCTGGTACCTTTATAAGCAGTTTGTTCAGTAAGACCTTTATCACTCCCTTTCACTTCAAATTTTTTCATAGTCTTTAGAAGTAGTTACATAAAATGACCAAAATTTTACAATTTATTTAACTATACCAAGAAAACTAAATTTAACATTGAAGCAGTTGATAAACTTTACATAATGGAATTAGAAAATTCCTTCTGAACACAGAACAATTTGTGTTGTCAGGAATCGAGAAAATACTGTGGAGAAGAGGCATAAATAGCCTTTTCACTAAGTAAGATTAGGAAGCTATATCCAGATGAAGAGAATGAAATTAGACCTTTGTTTTAAACCATTCAAAAACATTGAAATGAATTAAAGATCTAAGCTGTAAAACTGAAACTAAAAATTTGGAGAAGAAAAACTTGTTATTCATATGTTAGTACTTTTCTTGATAGTATAGCAACAGCACAGGCAATAAAATAAATATAAATAATTAAAACTATCCAACTATGGAATTCCAGCCTTCTGAAAGCTGAGGCAGGAACGTTCTAACTTTGAGCCCAGCCTGGAAAATTCAGCGTATTAGCAAAAGCCCGTCTCAAAATACTAAAAATTATCATTACTAATAAATAAGGTAAGGAATGTAGTTCAGTGTGAAGGCAACCAAGCACTAATAAAAATAAAAATGGAAAAGATGTAGAAACAAAGTAGAAGGAATGGAAATGTTTTAGGAAACAGAGTCCAGTGAGTTTGTGTTAAGGTGCAGGTGCTGTAGAGGGGTCGTGGGGGAGGAAAGGCACTTACAGACAAGCTCTGCATAGAGATAGCTCATAGCTGAAGGCAGACCTTTCTGGTTAATTCAGAGACTGAGATGTGCACTGAGAGAAAAGCAAGAACCAACCTGGTTCTCACAGGCCATGGAGAGAACATAAGGTGCATTTTCTTTCTTGCAGGGACCCATTGAAGAGATTTCAGTGGGAAAATCATGTGGTCTGATTTTCTTCAAAAATGTGTCTGTGTGTATGGGTGAAGAATCCGCATGGGCATCTGAGAAGATGAAAGCAAAGATCCCGATTAGAATGGGATTTCAGCAGTCCAGGCTATGGCGGAAGGGGATTTGGGCAGAACAGACAGGGGTGTTTGCGAAACTGGCTTGATGAGTCGAAATGTGTTTTGCAGTGGTTTAGCGCATGCAAGAGGGATGGCATTTGGAGAGATTCCTGAATAAATACTTGAGCTTTATTGAGGAAATAATAACATAACATAAAATTTATCTGGGCAGATTCAGTGAGTTTTAGCTTGTTACCAGTTTCACACTCTCATCACAATGCTTCCGAGTGTTTCCATAGCGCCAGGAGAGACCCATCCCACTCCCAGCCACAGGCAGCCACTGATCCATTCCTTTACCTTTAGTTTTTCATAATCTGGACATTAAAAGTAAACATAATCATGTAACATGGTCTGACATTGACCTTTTCACATGGCATAATGTTCTCAATGATACCTCATGTCAGTACCTTCCTTTTTATAGCCAAGTAATATTTCATGTATCTTTGTGCTGCGTGTGATATTTATGAGTTATTTCTATCTTCTTGGAGGCTAGTTGGATAATGATATTAAGAATACATGTACATTGTTGTGTGAGCAAATGTTTTCATTTTTCTTGAATAAGCCCTATTAATGGAATTCCTCAATTTATATTTAGTTATATGAGGAAATCATATTAGTATTTTGTTGTAACTCAGAACATTGTGCTGTTTCAGAGTTCAAAATGCCTATTAGGTGTGATTGATTGAATTTGTAGCATTTGTAGCATTTGTCTTCTTCCTATGTTGCTATGTATTGAGAATTTTCTGTGTAGTAGTTTATTATTTAAAGCGGCAATCTTTGTCTGACTGATCCCCTTTTGCTGGAATTGCTCCAAAGTCAAATGCAGGAGAGAGTTCATACTGAGTTGTTCCCTGACTGGCATGCTTAGAAATCAAAGACTCAGTGCCAGGGTAACTGGCCTGAAGCATTTATTAATAAAATCCTCCCATGTACAGAGCTGCAGAAATCTCTGAACACCTGGGAAAAAGGTGTGCTATCCAGGCTTCGCCATAACATGGGGTCAGGTTATGCAGTGTGGATGAAAGTATGAAGCATTTTGATCTTTCAGTGCTTCAGGCAATAACTAAAAACTTTATAGTGCCTCAGAACTTCCTAAAAAGAGCCCATATTAGGTTTGAACCTGCAGGGAAAAACATACACCTAGCCAGGTAGCTGAACAGGCAAGACACTCTTTCTTTCTTTCTTTCTTTTTCTCTTTCTTTCTTCCTTCCTTTCTTTCTTTCTTTCTTTCTTTCTTTCTTTCTTTCTTTCTTTCTTTCTTTCTTCATTCTCTCTCTCTCTCTCTCTCTCT
>NW_004524627.1:547898-550232 GCF_000260255.1 Octodon degus | reverse complement strand
TTTTTTTTTTTTTTTAATTTAGGACAGGGGCTACAGGGTATAACAGGGTCTCATTGCACAGATCGGATTCATAGTGATCCTCCTGTTCAGAGCCTCCCAAGTGCTGGGATTACAGGCATGCACCACCACGCCCAATCTCAGTTGCCTTCTCAGCATGTCCCAGGGGCAGGACTGGCATGTCATACCAGGGACTGAATCTCAGGCCCAGCATCTGCCTAAGCAAGCACTTTAATCTGCTGAGACATCTGGCTGGCCTTTTATTCTTTTCTAATGATGTAATTTCACTAGATTTTTAGTTTCATTTGTGTAAGCTTGAATTATTTTCTGTAGGTACTCACTTTTAGCCTGAAGAACTTCTTTCCAATTTTTTTAATAATGTAGATGTATAAAAAAAACACATTTTCTCAATCTTTACTTATTGGAGAATACATTTTACCTTTGTTTTTAAAGATAGCTTGCTAAGTATTGATTATTGAAACTGTGCTAGTAATTGACTTTTAAACTGTCTCATTGCTATTTGTTTCTCAATAAAATTATTTAAAGAACAAAAAAATATAGTTTGCTAACTGAGGAATCCATAGTTAACAATTTTTTTCCATCATTGAAAATCTGAATAAAATATATTGCTTTTTTCTGTCCTTGTTTTGGATGACAAGTCAGCTATTGTAGTTATTAGTGAGTTACTTTTCTCATGCTACTTTTGAAGGTCTCTCTTTGTCTTAGGTTTTAATCATTGTTACTGTGATTTGTCTATGTGTAGAACTTTTGCTTATCTTATTTAGAGTTCACTGATCTTGGATTTTTAGGCTATTATTTTTAAATACGTTTTAGGAATCTTTCAGTAATACTTATTGAAAAATTTCTGGGCCTGGTAATGACATATAATCCCAGAAACTGTGTAGCTGAGGGGAATGTCACAAGGTAGAGCTGCCTGGGCAGTTTAGTGATTTTTGTGATAATATGTCTCAAATTTTTTTAAAAAAGTTAAAATACAACTGAGATTGTACTTCAGTGAAGCACTGGGTCTAATCTCCAGAAAAAAAAGAAAACAAAAACTAAAGTTTAACTTTAAAAAATAATGCCTGAGGCATAAATTGGTTCATGAATTAAACTTATTAAATCCTGGTTCCTTTATAGTGAGAGTTTTTCACTTAAGTTTTGAGATAAATAACATTACCCTACCTTATGAATAGCATTATCATTATTATTGTTTTTGTGATTTCTTCTTTAGTAGTCATCCAAGTTCACAAGTGTAAAATGTATTATATTTTTCATTAAGGTCAGCATTACAATTATCTAAATATAATTTTTTTGCCTAATACTAAAACTATGAAGGAATTTTGCTTCAGTATAATTAGTAAATACTCTTTAGAGCATTATTTAAGTAAATCTTAGGTTTTGGAGTTTTCTTTGCTTGTTTGACCTTTACCTAAACATTGATGACGTTTTGTGTTCTTAATACTGGAGGGAGAGCAGTGATTACTGAGAGCTGAATACAAGAACTTTAATAAAGTTTATTATGAGAGTAACAGAGAAAAATAGCACCTAAAAGCTGGAAGGAGAAAGGAGAGAATTGTTTTAAGGTACTAAAGAAAATGCAATTCAGCTTTTATAAATTAATCAATATAGGAGGTAGAAATTCACTGATAGCTGTAGTTCCAAGTCTAGGTCTTAGTTTTTCTCTGGAGATATATATATATAGAGATAGATAGATAGATAGATAGATAGATAGATAGATAGATATAGATATATATGTATATATGTATATACATATATACATATATATACATATAAAACTGCTTATACATATATATAGATATATATGTATAAGCAGTTTTCTTGGGCAAGTCCTTGTGTATGCTGTTTTTCTTTCCCTTTCTCTATTATCATAAATTGCTTGAATTCTCAGGAACATTGTTTCTGCATGGGGGTACAATTGGCCTTAGAAGCTTCATTTTATATCATGTTTAGAGACTATCAGATAAGAATTATGCTATTCTTTTTGGTTTTGTTTTTGTTAGTACAAGATCTACAGGGTCTATAGGGTCTCACTACATAAATCTCACTTGTAGTGATCCTCCTGTGTTCAGCCTCCCAAGTGCTGGGATTACAGGAGTGTGCCACCATGCCCAGTCTCAATCGCTGTCTCAGCACACTCTGCAGGTGGGGCTGACACAGCAGGCCCAGGGATCCAACCCAGGCTGTTGTGCCTGCCTAAGCAGGTGCTTTAATCATGCCGTTCATTCTGAAAGCAAAGAAAAACTCACGAGGGTGTTTCATTCTTGATTTCATCCCTGAATTAATTGCTTGGTCATAAAGAATAGTAATTCTTTC
>NW_004524627.1:535712-547097 GCF_000260255.1 Octodon degus | reverse complement strand
AAGTTAAAACACCCTGGAAAATATGTAAAGGAAAGAATTTAATGGAAAGTACAATACATATAAGAGCAAAACCATGAAAATAAAAAATGTCTTTGCAATGTCTGAGAAGATCAGGTTTTTGTAAACATGACATATTAAATACAGTTCACAATGAAACTTGTATGAATACTATAACATTAAAAAATACTTTTATTATTTAAAATATGCCAATCAAGATGATACAAATATGCAAATTTTTAATAAGGTATGATCCTATTTGTTGATTCTTCACAATATTTCCTTTACAATCTGATTTTATTCATATATCTCGTCTGCAACTATATTTTTGAGATTTCTACCTATTTTCTTTCAGTGTTTCTAAATTCAGTGTTTTTACTTTGGAATTTAGATGTTTGATCCATCTTTATTCTAGTTTAGTATATGGTGGTAGACATGGGCCTAATTTTACTCTTCAACACGTTAAAGTCAGATTTTCCACCATTTATTAAAGAGACTATCTTTCTTTCAAGGGTTCACATTTGGATCATCTTGTTAAAAAACTTTTGCATGACGAAAGAAATAAGCAACACTGTGAAAATACAACCCTCAGAGTGGGAAATAGTATAACCAATGATCTCTCAGACAAAGAATTTATATCTACATCATATAAGCAATTGAAAACAACAGACTCCCCAAATTCAAAGATCCAATCCAAAAATTGGCATCAGAGGTAAAGACATTTCTCAGATGAAGAAATACAAATGGCAAATAAATAAGTGAAAAAATGTTCAACATCAATGATCATTCAAGAAATGCAAATTAGAACAACATTGAGATCCTATCTCACTCTAAGAAAGGATGGCCAACATCAAGAAGTCAAGCAATGGCAAAGGCTGGTGTGGCTGTGGGGAAAAAGGAACCTTCTTCACTTTTGGTGGAAGTATAGACAGATGCAACCACTATAGAAATCGATGTTGAGAGTCCTTTAAAAAGCTAGGATTAGAGGTCCTATTCCACCCAGGTATTTTACATCTGAGAATCTTCACAAAGAATTAAAAACATCATGTCACACTGATATATGTGCACCCATGTTTACAGCAGCACAAGTTGTAATAGCTAAATCTTGGAAATTATCTAAATGCTTGCCAAGGGAGGAATGGATAAAACAAATGTGTTTTTTAATATATAACAAAGTACTACTCAGCTATAAAGAAGAATAAACTGGAGACTTTTATAGGTAAATGGATGCAACTCGAATCCGTATGCATAAGTGAAATAAATCAGACCCTTATGTATAAGCATCATATTGCCTCACTACTGTGATAAACTGAGTAAATAAGATCCAAAGTATGAAGTAGATATTGTGAATTGCAAAGAATTTCTTTAAAATAAAAGAGAAACTGTGATAGGAGAAAATGGAAAGGAAGAAAAGGAAAAATAAAAAATAGTGTATCTTATACATGAAATAGTTATATAATTAGTTATACAGTTAGTGTATATAGTTATACAATAAGCTTATCTTAGTTTATTGAAAAGATAGATTTCTGATAATATTTATTGGGCAAGATATCACATCTATGTGTTGTACTCTGTGAAAATACTATGAGGGCAACAATATTATGCACTGTATTAATTGTTTGACTCTTCTACTACCTATTTTGAAACTCCATTTTATTGTTTTTTATCTTTAAAATAAAAAAAGAGGACTGTTGAGATAACTCAGTGGACTGAGCACCTGCTTAGGCAAGCGCAGGACCGTGTTAGAGTCCCAGCACTATGTGCTGTGCTGGCCCCACCCCCACCTGCTGTGCCAGCCCCAACCCCGGTTGGCGCACTGAGCCAATGACCAAGTCTGAGCACGGTGATGCACATCTGTAATACCAGCGCTGGGAAGGCTAAAAACAAGAGGATCACTATAAGGTGGAGCTGTCTAGTAAAACCTGTACTAAATAAATAAATAAATAAAATTTTAAAAGATGGTACAAATGAACTCAAAAGAAGGGAGACATTATTTAACAAATGTATCTGAAAAAAAATTAATGAATAATTTTATATGTAAAGACTTACAAACAAGCACAAAACTAGACAGAATTAGAAAGAAAATGACATTTTAATGAAAAACAGTGCATGTAAGTACAGAAACAATATTTACTATTTCTTAGTTTAAAGAGTTTAAAAATTTATTTTCTCCTCCATTCCAAAACAGAAAATAGTTACTGGTGTGTGTGTGTGTGTGTGTGTGTGTGTGTGTGTGTGTGTGTGTTTGCAGGGACAAATTTAGGAGATTCAAATGCCAGAGCCTCCATGTTGATCCACATGGGATTTTTCTCTGCAAGGAAATTCCTGAGGCTGCCTGATTGTCTGTCCCTCATAATGTGACTTCTCCTCTCTTCCTCCAGGACACTCAGAGCTTAAATGTTCCAATCCCCATTCTCTTCAAGGTGGCCTGAACTGAAGAGAGTAAATCAAGCTCTTCTTCTGCTTCAACTGAGCAGGAGTGATCATGACTAATGGGAGTGTCCCCAGAGGTCTTACTAGAAGCAGCCAGGCAGGCAGACAGCAGACAGACAGATGGAAAGACAGAAAGACGGACAGACAGACTGACAGACTGACTGAATGACTGACTGACTGACTGACTGACTGACTGACTGACTGACTGACTCACAGACAGACTGTGTCCTTCTCCTTGTGGAGTCCATTGTGAGCCAGCCACAAGAGCATGGAGGTAGGAATGCTCCTCCAGAGCTTCGAGGGGACTCAAGAAATCTCGAGGGCACACTTTCTCCCTGGGACCTGGAGAGGTACTTGCTCCATCAACAAGGGCCATGATCAGTGACCAAAGAGGTCAGCATGGTGGGTCTTCTCAGTCCAATCACCAGATGCAATGGCAAGCAGAAACATAAAAATGGCATTCAGGATTTAAGGGAGATTTATTTATCTTAATGGGCACTGATTGGTGCCATTTCCAGAATGTCAGGCTCCCATCTCTGATGGTCTATGGCTTGTATGGAATAAGCAAGTAGGAAGTACAGAGGCAGAATAACTTGTCATTGGGGGTTGGCTTATACAATGTGCGTCCTAGAGATCAGCTGTACATCATGGTGACCAGCTGTTTCCAAGAGGCAGGAGCAAACAAAATGGAACAACAACAGCTGCCCCCAGGTGGGTGGGGGAAGAAGCATTTTCTGTTACAAGCCAAAGATATATTCCAAAGAGGCAAAAGAGTTGACTCTGAGAATAATAATAATTTAAAAAGAGCTTCGTGGTTGTTTTCACTGTGTTGGTTTGGTTTGAAAGAATACCTGCAGGACACTAGAAGGTTGAGAGAAAGTATTTGGATACATATTGAATATTTCAATACTTTCAGGAAACCTATTATTTTCTTATTTTTTTCTCTAGTTTTCCCACCAATTATCTTCCTTATTCAAATCCTAATTATACTTTGCATGACATTGAAGTTGATTAAATAACCACCTTGGACATTTTCCTAAGGAAGCATTTAATCTTGGGATTTCAGTTAGCAAGTTGATCTTGAAGATGACTGAAAAATATACTATCTGGATAGTTCCAACTTCTATGATCTACTTGCCTTAACATTCTTGAGGCAGCTTGCTTTGCCCACTACATTTACGTGACATGGTCAAGGTAAAGTTGAACTGAGTGCTATCGTTTCTCCTCGCAGCTGGATTTTGAGGTGACCATGCAGCAGTCCTGTTAAGATATAATAAACTCAACTTCATAAAGGCTGGCTTATCAACTGAAGCATAAATATTCTCAGAAACTTAATATTTCTAATCATTATTCACTGTTTTCCACCTGCAGCAAAGAAAAAGGTTTTTTAAAATGCAGAATTCTGTATTTATTTTCTGATTTATAATATTTACTTATTATCAATGCATTACTAGTTACTTGTAATTTGACCTTCCATAATTATGTTAATACAATAAATAAAGTATAGTGTGTAGTATTCATTTTTAAGTCTACTTTTCAATTGGATGATTCTGCGTGCAATAATTTCTGGCTTAGATGCATTTCAACTATTCTTTGCATATTAATATTTTCTGGTTTGTTTATTTGCTTTAGCTCATTTAAACCTAATTAAGATTTCAACTCATTTTACATAGGCAGACACCATTGTACTTATATTTCTGATCATTTATTTCTCATAGTTTATGAAATACACAATATGGCATGTTTATGTTAGAAAATGACTTTCAAGGACATTAATCATTATACAAGAAAGTCTTACTAAGGCATGTGTAGATATAATGCCTGTGCTAGTATAAATTTTTGTACACAGTGATCTAAATCACTTTTATCGTCACTCAAGTCACTGATATATTTTGTTAGTCAATGTCAGCCTTGGAGTACATGGTTAAGAATTGTTGAGTATGCATTTTAAGATTTTGTGTTGAAAATATTTACAATATCTAGTAGCTATTTGAGGTTTAATGTTTTCTTGAATTCCTTGAAGATACATTACATGACTGGGGTTTCATACCCAGCATAAGCCATTTACTGATACATTGGCCTCAAGCAGCTCTTACTAAATACCTCCTAGTTGCCTTACTACCATTTAAAAGTTAAACGTTCATTAAAGGAGATTTAGATTGTGAGTAAAGAAAACAAAACAAAAAAAGAAAAATGAATACAAATTTTTCAAATTATATTCACAAAATCAAATATACTGACTGTGTACAGTAAGATGGTAATAGTTTCTTCAACACTGTTGTTAAATTCTATAAAGAAAGATCTCCATTTAAAAAGAAGAAAATAATAAAGTATCTTTGAAACATAGGGTAAATTTGCTCTTGAAAAACACCAGGATGACACTAGTTTTATCTTGTCAATAAAACTCTAATTGAAACTTTCAATTATTTTGTCTATATAACACCATAATATAATGAAACTACACATCTGGTTGTTACAGAAATTATATTATGTGCCATAAAGGCTTTGAGTTGATTTTTTCTCTTGTTTAGTAGTCCTTAGCAACTCTCTCATTAGAGAGGTATAATTTCTTACAGTTCATGGGCTAATATAGGGAAAGTACTGAGATGGTGCTGGAAAGCTAGGAGAGAAAGAGGTATTTTAAGTCTGGTATTTACTTACCTAGGTAAAATGTATCTATTTCCTGCTACTTTGTTTGTTTTTTGCAGTACCAGGGATTCAACTCAGGTCCTTTTGTTTGCCAAAAAAAAAGCACTTATTCTACTGAGCTATCTCCCTGGCTCTACATGCTACTTGAAACAAGACTCAATTCTCCACTTATGGATGTATCTAAATACAATGATTACCTTGTTTTGAATTCCTAAGATCATACACATAACAGAAAATAGTAATAGGTAAAGATAAATGAAGTATGCACACTTTGTGGAATGCTTATGTCCCTAACTGGGTGAGTATATATAAGGCTTTGATTTAGACTAAGAAATTGTGCTCCAAATCTTAATAGGAAGGGAACATATAGGTTCATATGGCAAAAATGAAACAAAACTAAAAAGAACAGTTGATGAAGAAATTCCAAATCCTTATGCCTGTCCAATGTTTCAAATTCCTTTTCTCAATATCTTTGAGGCCCACTCCTTGATAAATCCTTTCTAACTTTTGAATCAAGTATGTTTTCCAAACATAGGGACTGGATAGTCTATGGAATAATTAGGAAAATTGTCCAATAAATTGGAAATAGATTTCTGATTCCATTTTGAATTTGACTTGTTCAATATATTTCAATTAATTGAAAAACAATTAAAAATGTCCAGAAAACAGAGAAAAAAAAACAATAAAGGTGAGATGAACTGAAATACAATGACACAAAAGGAAGACAAATATCAACATTAAAATTTATGAAATATAAAGTAAATAAGACCCACAACTGAGTAATGCTTTGTAAGTACTCTGTGGTGCCACAGTACAGGAAGTGTTGTCTGCATTGCAGAAAGAAAACATGAATGATTCACCCCACAAGTATTTATTGAACATAAAGTACTTGTTTGGTAGTCCTTAGCAACTGTCTCAATAGGAAAGTATAATTAACTACAGTTCATGGGCTAAGATTGGGAAAGTTACAAAGTGACTTTCAAAGTTACAGCCAAGACTAAATGTGTCTTTTAAAATACTTACATATGAATGATTTCCTGAACTCTAGTCTCACCTTTAAACCTTTCCTCTGACCATAGGAGCTGACACGGTGGAAGCCCAGTGTAAAAGGTTTGAAGTGAGAGCAAGTGAAGATGGCAGAGTGCTGTTTTCTGCAGATGAAGACGCAATTACCATTGGGGCAGAAAAGCTGAAAGTCACAGGTACTGGAGATTGAGGCTCTTGAAACATTGCATATTTATTGAAAGGACATGCAACTGCCAATAAGTTACTTTATAAGATGTTTGATTCCCATGCCTAAAATTGAGTTTTCCATAATACCATGGTATCACGTCTTTTGATTTTCAGATAGCCTTCAAGTAGAATACATAGGTTGTGCTTTGAGAAGAACATGTGAATACTAGAAGCCTTCAATAACATATACAAATGTAATCTGTGTCTCCCAGGTAGATGCAAGGGAAATGGCACAAGGAACGATGAAAGGGAAATGTTGAATGAAAGTGACTAGAAGTGGCCAAGCTGAAGTCATAGGTATTATTATAGTAAATGATGTATGAAAGAAGGTTGAAATGAGAATAGGACCTTTGACATTAAGAGGAAAGATTTTCAAAAGTAGACTAGATTCTTGTTCTATACAATTATAATTACTCTCAAGAATATAAAAGTAAATAATGCTATATATATACTATGTATATTATTGAGAAATGATTCAATTCATTATTATACTACTACAGTCACTAAATTCCATCACCCACTAGAATTTAAATGATCAAACAATAAAGAGCTAAAAGTGGAACTAGGAGTAGGGCAGAATTCAATGAAGAAAATTTTAATCAACATCTCTTCTAAATAACTTGATTTAATACTATGACACATAGCATTTTGATGCCATATTTATAAAATACCCAAAGAGCTCTACATAACAAGGAAAAACAATGTGCTTGATTTAGTTGGAATTTGCAAGAGGGCACCTGGAATGTCTGTCACATTTCTTCGGGTCAAGCTCAACCTGTTAGTCCATGGGAGAGCAGTAAGCATAACAGTAAAAGAACACAGGCTCTGTTCTCATTTTGCCCACATTGAATTCTGCCTCTGCCCCTCAATACTTTAAAAATACTATTACACTTACTCCATCAGAATGACAGGAACGATAATGACAATATTAGTGCTTAAATAGCATTTATGGGCACCAGGGAGATAGCTCAGTGGCATAAGTGCCTGCCTGGCAAGCTCAAGAGGGTAAAGAGTTGGATCCCTGGTATTGCCAAAACAATAACAACAAGAAAAGGATTTATATTTACATACATGTGTATACTTACCATGTTCTCCAGTACAATGAAAATGTTTTATTAAACATTTAAATGTACTAATAAAGATAATATGAATATCCATTTCCCAGACTGCATTGATTTCAAGGAAGCTACAGTATTCGGCGGTCATGATATTGTATGACTGAGAAATGTTAAGAGGAGAACTTCCCTGAGCATTCTACTAGCTAGATCACCTTACTCCATCCCAACTCTTACCTCCCCCATCCCTGTGACAGTCTTCTCTTGTGAGAGGGTCCTGCTGGGAACAAGAGTCTGTATCATTAAGTGGCTTTTTGGTAGTACTGTGAGTACCCATCTATCTCTTCACTCCCATTTTATATTTTGTTTTGTTTCAATTTTGAGATTCCTAGGGCAGGTCAAAAAAAGAGGTGCACACTGAGGACATGGATGGACCTTCTTGAGTCTTGAGTAAATGGTACAGTGGGGACCAAAATAGCTACATGATGGTTTGGACTGTCATAAAGCTCATGACAATTTGAAAGAACATTGTCTTTTTTGAAAAATAAATTTGATTTTATATTTAATTCAATTTTAACATAATATCACAAATTGCATTAATTTCAAAAACAATATAATAAAATCACCTTATATATAAAATGCGAAGATATTTTGATATTATATAACATCATTCCATAGCAAATTTGAAAATATTTTGAACACTTTTACTTTTATTTTTTTATTTTAAGAAGAAGAAAAGTAGAGATAAAATAAAGTTTCAAATCAGACTAATAGAGGAGAGTAACAAAAATTGATAGATTGAGCAGTGTTATCTTCATAGTAGATACTCAAATTATAAGATATAGGCATGAAATAATGTTCAGACAATATTAGCACAGCTTTCTTCTCAATGAACTAAGAGAAACCCTTTGTATAATAATCTTAATGATCTTATGTAAATATATACTTTCCCTTTTCTCTTCCTTCTTTTCCCTTTCCCCTATCAGTTTGTCTTTTCTTTTGAACAGTTTCTTCCAAACTCATAATATTTATTGTACATTTTGGATCTTCACTTCTCATTCAGCTTCTCACACTAAGAAGACAATGCAATGTTTACACATGTGGGTCTGATTTACTTTACATATGAGTATGATCTCAAGTTGTATCCATTCACTCATAAAAGTCTTGAGTTTATCCTTTATGGCTAAGTAGTACAACCACTGTAGATATCAATGTGGAAATTCCTTAAAACACTATTATTAAAGGTCCCATTTGATCCAGGTATTCCCCTTCTTAGTATCTTCCCCCAAAATTTAGAAACATCACACCACAGTGATATAAGTGCCTCTGTGTTTGTAGTAACAAAATTTGAAATAGCTAATCTGGAAAATAATCTAAATGTCCATCAATTGAGGAATAGATAAAAAAAAGATGTGTTGTTATCTATCTATCTGTCTATCTGATATCTGTCATCTATCTATCTCACTGCCATTAGGATTTGATTTGTTGATTGGTGGGCAACTTGGGAACTCTATGGAAAACACAGCCTCAGAAAGAATGGGCAAAAGTAATTTCAAAACTTAATAATCTTTGAACCTTGGTACTCCCACCACTTTTTACTCTTGAGACCAATGTAACTCTGCAATAAATTTTAGGATACCACACACTTATCTAAATTCTCTTTCATTCATATTCCAGTATTTGTATTAGGAACTTTGCATAAGCAAAGAGAGTTTTGACAGTTTCAGCAGCTTTTATGATCTCAGATCATCTTAACTTCCTGTGAATTTTTTTGTATTACTTCAACTTGTCTCATAATGATTTCCAGTAAAGATCTGTCTTCACACAATAACGAAATTAAAACATCAATTGAGTTTTAAAATTTTCCTCCTGGGTGGATGGATATTCACTTATTCTTCTCTTTATTATGGTAACTGGGTTGCTTTATATTTTTCACTGGACTAAGTAAAAGATAAAAATACTCCATGAAAAATTCTCTCTATCTCCCTCTGTCTGTCTCTGTCTGTCTTTGTCTCTGTCTCTCTCTCCCCCCCCACTCCTCTTTCTGCAATAATGTATTATCTGTCTCTGTCTCTCTTCTCTCTATCTTATCTCTACTTTCTATATAATTGAAGTATGCATCAATGTAGAGGGTGGTGTATATATGTACACTTATGTAAATTGATAAGTAAATATCTTACTATGGCTCATTTTCCATTTTTCCCTGACTCAAATCCATGCACATATCTGTGTATCTATTCTTTATAATCATCTTAGTCTAGTGTGTGTTTTCTAATTTTCTCTGATACCTTAAATAATCAGTTTTATGATAGACATTTTTATCATGTTCTTTCAGAAGATCCTAAATAATAACATAAGATACCTTGGGGGATCATAATTGCAGAAGACAAGCAGACTTTTTCTGTAAGGGGATGAAACATAACACTTAGAACCTCCAAGACTAGGAGAGTTCCTATACAAAGGACTCTGACTTCTAACATGATCATACAAAAACTCCATGTCAATGAATGATAAATAAAAGTATCTTAGTTTGATTAGAATAGTCTCTATTAGGAAAATCATGTTTCTATTTCTCAAGGAATAACCTACATATGCCAACACAAACAGATACAAATATCTATACACATTTTTAGATAAGTGTTAAAACTTACTAGACTACTATATATTAATTACATGGTAGCTTTATTTCTGCCTGCAATACTTTTAAGTAAATGAAGATAAAGATATCAAAGGGATATATAATTTAAATTTCACAAACATAGAAAGGAAACTTGTGCATAGCATTGCAAATAATCTGAGGGCATGGAGATTGATTAGTAACCTCATATACGCTTTAAAGTGAGCTTGAGTCATTTGACAAACAACACTACAAAGAGACACTGACTCCAGGGTGCTTCATGTAAATTAGGTAGCTGTACTGAGAAAAACACTTCAAAGACAAGATCTCTTTGTAAGGTTTATTCTAGAGCTGTAAGTTTGTGGCCCGAAAGTTTTCTATGTAAGCAATATCCATAGGAATCCAAGTGGATCCCTCTGGTTTTGTAATCTATAAAGACAGGTATTGAACAAATGAACTTTTGTTTCAGGGTGATAGAAACAAATGAACCTGTTGGGACTGGGGAGATACTTCAGTAGAATAAGCGCTTGCCTGGCAAACACAAGGGCCTGAGTTCAATCCCCGGTTCTGAAAAAAAAAAACAAAACCTAGATGTAAATTCTTTAAAAATAAATAAATGAATTAAATAAATGAACTTGTTTCTATGGCTCTGGAATAGGCATGACTATACATCTGAGGTAAAATCACCTATAACTCAAATCATTCATTGAGCCTGTGTAACTCACCATGTTTACACTTACCTTTCCTAAAAGATAACAGAAATATAACTGACATATTCATATTCCCTGAGGATGGACAGTAGAAATAAAATGTCAAACTCTTATTTGAATATCACAAACTGGGATACACTGTTGCTGGGATGAACAGTCATCAGCCCAAAATTTGTAGTTGTATTTTTTTTCCCATGCCTTTACTCTCCCTACTCATAATAATTAATATGAATTAATCTGAGCATACTAGTTTTCACTTAACATGCCTCAGCATATCACTGAGTATTCGTAAGTTTTACAGTTTATCTCATATGTGTGCCCTTGAAAATTTTATTTCTATTTTGTGTTCCCCAATATGGGCAATTATTTTTTGAGACTTAGTAAACAAACGAAAGACATAAACTTTTACTCGCAGAAGACTCTTAAATGTAGTGCTTTCAGGCAGAACCAATCAACTGCAATCTGCACTTTCATTTGTATTCCAAAGGGTATGCTAACTTATCAAAAGAAGTACAGCTGGAGGTCATTCAACTCTAGAAGGTGAAAGACTTTAGCACTGTAAAATAACTGCTAGTTGTACTTAGATCTGGGTTTTTCTAAAAGAAAAAAAAGAGGGGAAACAGCAAAGTGTATAAAGAGAAAGGATGTGTCTTGTTTCCAGACAGCCACAATTAAAGCAGGGAATCTGAAA
>NW_004524627.1:526877-528774 GCF_000260255.1 Octodon degus | reverse complement strand
AAAAAAAAAAAAAAAAAAAAAAAAAAGATATGTGCTCAGAATCAGGAGGATTTTAAGCTTTCTCCAAGAGCTGAGCCCGATCCTGAGAGATAGCCTAAGTGTTAAGAGAAAAGCTTTTATAGGTCAATCTGCAATGACTTGTGAGATCTGTTTTTTGCTGCTGTCCATTTTAGTTTTGGATTCTATTTTATTTGTTTTGTGAGTGCTTTAGCTTGTGAACTTCAGAGAAATCTATCATGACATCAACTGAACCCAAGTTATGGAATTCTCTTCAGTAGCCACAGAGAAAGTATTTTAAAACAGCTATCTTGGTATCCTCAAGACCTAAAGACTACATGCACAAAGAATGAAAAGAAATGGGGGAAATTTTGCATGGTCAAAATAATAATACTGATAAAGAAACAATGTAAAAATAAATAACTGATAGAAGTGAAAATTACAATTACTGACAGGAAACATTTGTCATAGGAGTTCAACAGTAGGTAGAAGAAAGAATAAACAAATACAAAGGCAGGACAATTGAAATTACTGATTCTGTGGAGAATAGAAAAATAAGGAATGAAGGCCAGCCAGACAGCTTAGTGGACTCAAGTGCCTGCTTCAACAGAGCACAGAAGCTGAGGTTCGATCCTGAGCTAAGAGGGCAATTGAAACTGGGCGTGGTGGTGCATGCCTGTAATCCCAGTACTTGGGAGACTGTAAGCAGGAAGAGCACTACAATTCTGATCTATGCAGTGAGATCTGTACACCTTGTATACCCTGTCCTAAATTTAAAAAAGAAAAAAAAAAGGAAAAAATGATACAAACAGAAATTAAGAGTTCTATGACACATCATCAGGTGGAAACTCAACACAGAAACCCAAGAAGAGAAAGAAAAAAGACAATGTATGAAGAAATAACAGTTTTAAAAATTTGAAGAAAGACAAACAGACATACATTCAAGATACTTAACAAATTTAATATATAATGAACTTAAGGCAACTGAGACACTTTATAGACAAACTGATAAAAACATAATCAAAAAATGATTTCTTATGCAGCAAGGAAAAGTGATTTGTCATGTAATCTGATTTCTCATTAGAAACCATACATCACAGGCTATGATGGGAATGACCCACAGTACTTAAATGCTGAATGGCAGAACTGTGGATAATAAATTATGTATTCTACTAGCTATTATTCACAATGGAGGAAAATTTAGCCATTCCACATTTAAGTTTCAGAGGGAACACCTAATCACTAGAATTCCCTTGCAAGAACTGCTGCTGGGAGCCTTTCAATAAGGAATGAAATGACTCTAGACAGTAACTTAAAGCCAGATGAGTAAAGACTGCTAATGAAGACATAACCAGGCAAAGTAATTCAGGCAAAGTAAGAGCCAACATTAGTTTACTTATTGATTGAAAGTCTATATTTTTATAAAACACTTAAAAGATAAGAGCATAAGTATAATTATAATTTTATCTAAAACTCAGACAATTTAGATCACTAATTATTTCAATATTATAGGAATGGTTGTGCTTTTCAGAGTTCATGATGAAAGGTAGCATTTTTTAAATAGCAGATATGACATTGGCCAAAATGTTTCAATTAAAATTATAGGCAATAAGATATAAATTCTAAGACTAATAAAGGGGTTGGGGAGATGGCTCAGTGGAATAAGCACTTCCCTGGCAAATGCAAGGCCTGAGTTCAATCCCCAGTTCCAAAAAAAAGAAAAAAAAAACACTAAGCCATTTATTAACATTCTAATTATTGTAAGTTCTATTCTCAGTTTGACACTTGGTGACCAGCATTGATTTTTGAGTTGTTGTTTGGATGGCAAACACCAACGGAAATATTTCACTTCAACCTAGTAGGACCTAGATATCAAAGTTCTTCAAGTATATAAATCCTG
>NW_004524627.1:525230-526777 GCF_000260255.1 Octodon degus | reverse complement strand
ACTTCTCCTTTGTCTCTTTTCTAATTGAATGATCTGAAGGATATACAAGTTTCAATGCCTGTTTGACAATAGAAGAAAGGATTTTCTGAAGAGCTGTCTTTTAAACACCATGCTTGTGGGTTAAAATCAATATTTTGTGATTTGTTTTTATTAGTTGGTCTTCAACTTACTTGTTCTTGTCTTTTAAATTAGTTCAAAGTGATGAGGTCAGCTTTGGAATCAACTTTTCTATTAGGGCCATTGTTCCTCAGAGCTGTCCACAGCCAAGACAGGAGGATACCGTCGCTTTTTCAAACATCCCTGAAAAAATGGGATTAGATCAGGTACCAAGAACAGTGATGCCCAGTCACTTAATTTTCTCTGGTGGAGCATTTCAAGCTTATAGACTTTGAAGAATCACTCAGCTGATTTGTATAGTCACTTTTTAAACTTACTAACAACAAAAATTTCTGAAACACTACACATTAGTGCTTCTTACCACCCTTGCTAAATTTCTAGAAGGAAACTGACTTAAGATCATGAAGTGCATAAACAACAAACGATGCAATGTTAAAAAATAAATGATGCAATTTTTGCAAAATAAGCTTCCTTTTCTGGACACCTTACTAACAGTCCCTATTTATGACTTATTCTTCTAGATTTTCATGGAAATGTTTTCTATCTTAATTTCATTGAAGTGAAAGTCCTTGAAAATCTAATTGTATAGTAGAAATGTGAAATGTAAGGAAGCCATAAAAGAGGATGGTTCATTTACAGATATTACTACTCTGTGCAGTCCTTTGAAATTATTCTTCTGCTGTTTAAAGTTATTCTTGTAGCTATAAGTAACAGGCACACAAAACCTTCATGAGATGTAATGAATCCTGCCATTGTACATGCTATATATCATAGTGATGTTTAAAAATGACATTGCAGATAGAATATAATATACTAGGGATTCTTGCAGTATTTTTCTTTGTCTACCAGGGCCTGGTACTGGCTTCTAGAGGCTGCCTATAATTCTCCTCATATTTTCCAAGAATCCCACAGTCCATTTGATTTTACTCATGATTTAACATTCTCCATTTCATTATCTGCTGCATCTTCTTATTTTCATCTGGGCCTTCATCTGGAAAATGTTATCCATTTTTAACACTTGCTGTGATGAAGTGCCAGATTCAGCTATCTGGATATCTAGATAATCTAGGAATCAATACCTAAAGAAAGGCCAGTTGATTGGGATCTTTAATTATATCTGAAAAGTCCAATCTTACGTGTAATAGACCTTCCAGGCTTGAGGAGTTAGGGCGTGAATTTCTCCATCTGAGATAGCCAGTCATTATTTGACCATCAAAACTGTGAAAATTAGGTAATCTTCCAAGCCCTATCTTTTCTCCAGGTAAATTGGTATTATGAGGAACACATGCAGCTAGAATTTTGGTTAGAACTAAAACAGGTATATTAAAATAACTCATGTGGGGCTGGGGAGTTAGCTCAGTAGAATAAGTGCTTGCCTGGCAAGTGCAAGGGCCTGAGTTCAATCCCCAGTTCTGTAAAAAAATAAAATA
>NW_004524627.1:517615-519175 GCF_000260255.1 Octodon degus | reverse complement strand
TGAGTTGTTGTTTGGATGGCAAACACCAACGGAAATATTTCACTTCAACCTAGTAGGACCTAGATATCAAAGTTCTTCAAGTATATAAATCCTGGCCAGTGACAACTTGTCACTGAATTCAAACTTTTCATTTATATCACAGTGCAGCTACTTGAAAGAGTATGAGGGAGAAGAAGTTGACTTAGATGAGGAACAGCCAGGACAGTAATTACTGGATGGACTGGTGATGCGTTGATTAAGAGCTTGCCTCTGGCATTAGCACTTTACCCCTTTCCTGAAAAGTAATCTCAGGCAGTTTAGTTAATAGGTATCAAAACCACCTACTTCTTATCTATAAAATATGAAGATAACAATTAGTACCACCCTCAGTTTTGATTGAATTAATATGAGTTGAACCATATAAAGTATGCTATCTGAAGTACAGTAAGTGGTCAATAAATGTTAGAATCATTGTTTATTAAAACCAACATATAGTCCTAATTTTATGATTATAATTAATAAATTGACTTCTTTCACCTTTCAAATTAGTCCAATTATAGTTATAATTTGGTTAACAATCAAATCCTTTGAGTAATGATATATAATATTCTAAATGGTTACAAATATTCTATTTTGTTGAACTATGATAGATTATTCAATAATTCTATGTCATTATGTATTTTCAATTAACCCAAAGAGTCTCCAAAGGGCTATGCTCAACATTTTTCCAGCAATATTTTTATGCGCATAATTAGTTGCCTATTTCAGATGAATGCCCTAAAGTTAAATTGTTTCATCAAATGACATAGACTCTTAAAAGTTTTCATCCATTTGACTTCTTTTCACAGTGAATGAAAAATTTCATTTCCCTTTATCATCCTAAATCACTATCTTTCAAACTGACTCAGTCATATCAATAATACCAAGCAATTGTAAAGTACATATAGTAGCATATAATAGTTTTTAAAAGTTACACAGTAATATAAATAGAATTTTTATTTTATGTGAGGTAAAATTAAGATTTTAAAAACTAATAAGTTATTCAATGTCATTTTGCTAGTGTGAAGCCATATTCAACTGCACTTCAAATTTCCAGATAGATAGATAGATATAGATATATAGATAGAGGTGCCATTAGTGTTACTGTCATAGAAAAACTGTATGTTTTCTCTCACTTTATGTGGTGATCTGCCAAAATAAATATTGCTACACAATAATTTAACTGAATAGCAAACCCTGTCTAATTTAGCCTGATAACTATTTTCTATCTTTATGTGTGATTTTTAGTCACTTTAACAGCAGCAGCAAAAATTTTATAATTCAAAACAAGCATGGGAACTTGATAAGACTTGCTATTTCAAAACAGTTATCTAAAGTAAACTATTCACTACTTCAAAGAAGAGCTATTTTTATTTCAATGAGAATATTGTTTTGATAAGAGCCAAAAATACTCTAAAGTGGTCACTTTCCAAATATGGCTTAATGGCACCCATTTACTATGAGCTGCAAGCGCAAAACAGAAGTGAATAACATTTTACCTTAGCCATGAAAACTTTTCTATCCCAGTGATTTCAAAAAATA
>NW_004524627.1:513638-515455 GCF_000260255.1 Octodon degus | reverse complement strand
CTCTTAAAGAAAAAAAATACTGTGACAGGCAATGCTGTGGCTTAGTTCACTTAAAAGTTGGTCTCCAGTTCCATATGTTTTTCTGTGAAGGACCTAGCTTCATGTTTTCTTGTGGCTGATTGATATTCTATTGTGTATGTATGCTACATTTTTTTTATTCTTCTGCTGATGGGCACTTAAGCTGTTTCCATAGTTTATTTATCCTGAATTGCTTTGCAGTAAACATGGTTATTCAAGTACCCCACAGCTTTTATGCTTTTAGGAATATACCTGCAACCGTGCAGCTCCATCAAATGGTAGGTCCATCCATAATTTTCTGTAGAAATTCCACACTGACTTTCACAATGTCTTTGCTAATTTTCATTCCCACCAACAGCGTGGGCGACACTGATAAATGATATGAAAGAATATTTGTTAAAGAAGTAGACATTCTGAAGGAAAGGATAACATATCTTGGAAAGGAAAAGATCAACGGGACAAAATAAATGAGTGGAAATCCTCATCAGCAGACCAAGAAGGCAGATTATCAGGGCTTGAAGTTAAAAGAAAGAAATCATTACATGGAGACAGCAATGAAGAAAAACATGGTACTATGAAAATATAGACAAACCATAGAGAAGGCATTTAGAATTCCAAACACATGTCACCAGAGAAGATGCTACTCAGATCATATCATAGTTAACATGTCTGGAGTTCAGAGAAAATAAGTAATTTTGGAAGCTGTAGGAAAAAAAGGCCAAATCACCTATAAACTCAAACGTACTTGAAAACAACAGACTTCTCAGCAAAGTCTCTCAAGGGCAAAGAGGTGCAATATAATATATTCTTAGTTCTGAAGCAAAATAAGTGCCAATTTAGATTATACTACCCAGAAAAGTTGCCTAACATAATGAAGAGGAACTAATGTAGACCTTTTTATGTAGACTTTGTCTGGATTTTGCATCGAATGTATGCGTAATTTCTTAGAGTATGATACTGATTATCTTCCACTTCTCTGGGAAAGTATCTGAATGTAGTTTTATTTTGTGAGTACTTGCAGGATCCTCAATAAAAGTGAGTTTCATGCTCTCGTGTAAGATGTTACCGTATGCTTATAAATACAGGGTCATTTTTGTACATCGTAATTTACGATTTCTAGAAAAAGATGAACAATTCATATTAAAATATTGTATGACTTTTGAACCAGTCTGTGGTGAGATACTTTAAGGAATTTTAGAAATTTAACAGCCCAAATCTATTAACAGTACTGGTAAACTCTGATCAATTATTTTTGTACCTTATTATCTTTAGATACTTAATCTCTTACTATCTTTAGGTACTTAGTCAAAACATCCACCATGTACCAAATCCATACTGATTACAAAGAACACAATTTTGAATGTTAAAGTCCATGACATTAAGGAACTTTTAAGTTACTTGGGGTTTAGAGAAAACTTCATTGCAATTGTTATATATGTTATGGCAGCAATTTTCAGGAGGAACTGGAAATTCCAGCCCAAGGAAAGAACTGCAGTGACGCCACAAGAGTTCCACAGATAAAATTAGTAATCTAAAATCAGCTCCTGAAGAAAGAGTCTAGGTGGTTATCTAGACCCTCAAAGGGTGTACGGAGGGGTAGAGCTCGGGTAAGCTGGAAAGGAAGTAATATCCCATCAGTTCATAGACATTTCAAACTTGGTAGGACTTTAAACATGTTCAGATAATGATGAGCTCACGTTTCCCATAAGAGGTGGGGAGATCAATCACCATGCCTCACAGGTGAGTAGACATAAACAGCATCCGGTGAGGGATAGAGTCAGATTACCAAAATATTGAAG
>NW_004524627.1:506138-508638 GCF_000260255.1 Octodon degus | reverse complement strand
CTGCACAGTGATGGATCCCTTATTCTATTCATCTTTCTGTAGAATTCGCTGCTTTCTATCTCTTTCTGTTCCTGAGACCACTTAAGTAAAAGTAAAATCTCTCCCTCTGTAGAACGCTGTGACAGAATTTCCCCAAAGAGAATCAAAGTAATGTTTTGTAATGATGAAATTTTAAAGTCTAAGAGAATGATTCATAAATACTTTCAGTCAAAAAATTGGGGCTGGGGAGATAGCTCAGTGGTCTAAGTGACTGCCTTGCAAGCACAAAAACCTGGGTTCAATCTTGGGCACTGCATGCCATGTCTGGGCATTCAGTGATGGCCAAAGCAATGGGGCATTGTGGTGCATGCCTGTAATCCCAGCGCTGAGGAGGCTGAGACAAGGAGATCACTATGAGTTGGAGCTGCATGTGAAACCCTGTAACAAATAAATGATTAAAAATTAATTAATACTGTTGTGTTAAAGATTCCATATTTTCTGATAGGTAGATCACACTCCACAATAAATTGCTGCAATATTTTTTAGAAGACAGCAATGATGACAAATAAAAAGAGTAATCACATGTTTCTAATCACTATCAAGTTAGATAACAGCATCAACATGACAAAATCTCTGTTGTAAAAAACATAAAAGGAACACTCTATTAATTTAAAAACACATTGTTTTCATAAAATCATTGTTGAACTATTTTCATTAGATAAGCAGGAAAACTGCTCTGATAAAAACAAAAATTGAAATTTCAAGGCAAAAGGCATGGTTTTCACAATAATATATTTTACAGACTTGTATCATTTTCGTAACTATAATTATTTATTGCTGAATTAATAGGTTAAGAAGTTAAGCTATATTCAGAAGGATTTTCTCTCAGATCAGAATAAAATTTATTATATGATTGTGCACAATGGAACATATGCAGTGTATTGTTCCACAATGATCATGATTGATTAAATGATGAAATAACCCTTTCAGCTGCTGCACTAAGTACATTGTTTTTACAGCTTCTTCTCATGAAGAAATCTCTTTCACTCTTTCAAATTTTTAAAGGAACATAATGTCCCCTTAGAATCTACTATATAATTTGGTTTAATTACAAAGTCCCTTCTGTTTATTAATGATCTAGACACACGTTTTCATACCTTTTTTTTTCTTTTTGAGACTGGGTCTCACTATGCAGCCCAGGCTGGTTCCAAACTCATAGCAGTCTTCCTGCCTCAGCCTCCCTAGTGCTGGGATTACAGGTGTGCACCATCATGCCCAGCCTTGTACATACTTTTAATTAATGATTAGATAGTGTCATTGTAGAAAGGATTTATGTAAACTGTATGAGAAAACTAGAACAACAATTCTAAGACCTGGGCTGTTTTATGCTGAGATCCTAAACAACTTAGTGTTTCACTGAGCAATAAACAGACTCAACAAGCCAAGAACAATACCAGGAAAGAGAGCCACATCATTTAATGCAAACTTTTTTAAATAAGGACAAAAATATTTATACTAAGCAAAACCAAGAGGAATTTAAGAGTGTTGAAGAGTGTATACATATAGCCTCTCACTATGTCCCAAAATTTTGACTTATATCTCTTTTCTTAGGAATGCAGCTTCTTTTGTACATTTATTTTATTCTTCTATACCCAAGAACGTCCTAAATGCTAATAGCATAGGAGCCACAAGTTCATGTTTTATCAGCACTACAGCAGCCAGAATGCTATCTAATAAGTCACAGTTTGATAAATATTGATTAATCTGAGCTACTGAAACAGAAAACCTGTAGGATGAAAAACTAAACCAATGTGATGTAGGGGATGTGACAGCTGTAAGACATGTGGATAACATTGCTAGCAGTCACCTCACGACTGTTCTTGTAAGGAAATCAATAAAGTAAAACAAGTCTCACAATATTTCACAGGTATATCAACTAAATAATGAGTTAAACTTACAGAAGTTGAGAGTATAAAGGTGCTTAAAAGATGCTGGCAAGAGTAATAAGGGTAAGAGATGAAATTTGAAGAGGTTACCAAATTTTGAGGAGACATGTTTAACCCAGTTCAAGCACTATGCAATGCATACATGTATTAAAACTTTAAATTATATTCTATAGATGTGCATATATTTTCTGTTTAATATATAATTTGAACTTTATTTTTAAATGAATATTTAAAAACATAATCTAAAGGTTAAGAAATTACAATTAAATTTAATATATATTTGAGCTTACCAATGTTCTCCAAAACAATTGAAAATTTTCTCATTTCTAAAAAGGATGCTTTTACTTCCAACATTTTAGTAATTATGCACCAATTTTATTTTCATACTAATAAATCCCATTATTAAAAGAAGAACAATGAGGGCTGGCGAGATAGCTCAGCAGACAAAGCGCCTGCTTACGCAAGCATAGGGCCAGGGTTTGATCCCCGGCACCACAGGCCGGGCTGGCCCAACCCCCACATGTGCTGTGCCAGCCAAGGAGTCTGTGATCACAGCACTGGGGAGGCTGAATGCA
>NW_004524627.1:503667-504513 GCF_000260255.1 Octodon degus | reverse complement strand
ACATAGAAAGAGGCTTACGTTAGTTTGAAATCTTGGGAATATGATTATAAATTGATCAAGAGAATTTTATCTACTTTAAATGAATAAATTACAATAGAGGTATAGATTAAAAACATACAATTTATGATTGAAAAAAGCACCCCACACTCAGAAGTGATAAGATAGTAAAATTCTTCTATATTCAGATTACTGTTTACATTCATTAGTTTTTCTTAATAGACATTTTTGTCCAGTTATACATTTTATTCCATCATTAGAACAGCAAATCACTAATAGTTAACTACTGTACATTTAGCAGTTAAAGTCAGTTAAACTTACATACATGGTATCTATATTCTGCACAAGTTTCAATTTAATAATTGCACTTTCAGCCTTTTAAAAAGTGTGCTTCTTTCTCAGAATAAAAGAGGTTTCTCCAGAGCATGCCAAAGGGCCTTCAGGCGGGATTGTGTATGCCCTTGTATACAAAACCTCATCTGAATCAAGGCCAATTTGAGGACAAAGCACATAGGAAGAATCAGTTTAGCTTACAATTTCAGTAGGAACATATATCACTACACTATTTTATATTGCTATGACTCACAAAATATTTGTATAAATATTTATCATTTATCACAGTATCACAGTACACAAAATATTAAAAATTCTAGAAAAACATGGAGATGCACCCATCTCTTACACACACTGCTGTGTGTAGATATATAGTTTTGGTGTTTTGAAATTATTAGTGTTTACCTTAACATTAATATTTTATTTTTAAGGACCGGGGAGATAGTTCAGTGGAATAACTGCCTGCCTGGCAAGTGCTGGGCCCTGAGTCTAATCCCCAGTACCAAAAAAAAAAAA
>NW_004524627.1:479014-480230 GCF_000260255.1 Octodon degus | reverse complement strand
AATGAGAGCTTGAGGAGCCTAACAGCTGAGGTGAACAAAGAAATGGAATCTCCAAAACAGAACACTAATCCCAAAAAAATCCCAACTTGGTGTAAACTAGCTTTTCTCCCACTAATATTTTTCTCTGCCATCTAGACTTTGTGTCCTGTCCCTCATTTGATTTTTCTTTCTCAGACTAATGCCATCCTATGGATATTGCACTGGACCAAGAGGAGTCAATTGATACACAAAATTAGCTATGCATTCACTTTAATGAATTTCTAGAAGTATAATAAGTACTTCCAAAATTTTCTAGTTTACTAAATTTGAATGCACACTTTTGAAAGTTTGCAATACAAATGAATTTCATTAAAGTTTTTATCTTTGCAAGGCTAGGATTCTTTATTAAGGCATATGTACATCCTAAATTATACCAATGTATTTATTAAAACTCCATTATTAATATTGATAATATATAAAAGATTTAAACACATAAACTTATCTTGACCTACTTTTTATGAACATTATAAAGCTAAACAACATAAGAAATTCTTACTAAATCATTATACAGAGGAGAGTAAATAATTGATATGAACAAATTAGGAGTTTTGTAATAAGCCAAAAATAAATAGGGCAATAAAATATTCTAAAACTCATCCTAGATTGAAATTATACTTCAAATGGAAAAGATTTTTATTTATACCTGCTTGTAGTATGGTTGCTTGTTTCACTGTTTTCAGTTCATTAATATTGTTTCTGGTTCATCATTTTTTTTTCTGTTTTCTGTTAATGACTGTATTCACTTCCTCTTAGGCTTGAATCGCCAACTAGAGCCTTGATTATGGAAGCTCCTCGTGGGGTTCAGGTGAGCGCTGCTGCAGGGGACTTCAAGGCTACCTGCCGGAAGGAACTACATTTACAGTCTACAGAAGGGGAGGTGAGTCCCCAAGAGAAGGGCTGCCCTGGCCTCCTGAGGGCATCTGCTAATTTGTTTTTTGTTTGTTTGTTCGTTTGATTTTTCCCATAATTTTATTGAGAAACAAATAGCAATGAGACAGTTTCAAACCAAATTGGTAGGACAGTTTCAATAATTAAAACATTGCATACATTCTTTCTAGTGGTTAATTGTTGTACAAGATGTGGACATGATATCCTATTTACAAACACCAATAGAACAAATCCATCTATTCATTAAGAGAATGCAACTATATATCTATCCCAACCATTTTGACTACAC
>NW_004524627.1:476380-477324 GCF_000260255.1 Octodon degus | reverse complement strand
AATTTTGTCAAGAGCAAATTAGAAATCTTTTGTAAATATCTTATTTCTTCTTAAAAAGATTTTAATACATTAATCATTCCATTCAAATTATTAAAAATCATTATTCCACATTAAGTATTGATAGCACTAATCTCTGTTTTGCTCTTATTTCTGAGCGATGTAATTGTATCTTGTATCAGTGTGTCAAAATAATTATTTGATTCAATGACAAGTTAACTTTTCGTTATCAATTGAACATTATGCTATAAATAAATCATATCCTGATATTTTAATCTGTGATCTGTTTTTATATTAACACAAAGTTACAGAAAGATATACCATTTCTCATAATAATAAAAGAACATGTAATTCTACTATGAAGGAGTATGAAATTATATACAATGTTTCTCTAATTCTGTGCAGACTACATCACAGACAAATCAATAATTTATAATATAGGAAAATAAAATGTCCGTACTTTACTCTTGTGTAATATAACTGATTTCAACACTTCATGCTGGGATAAATTAATTCTCTTTTTTTCAAGGTAATTAGCATAGATTTTATTATTTATTTTAAAGAGAAAAAGACTAAACTAACAATAAAATAGAGTTTCAAAACAGGTTAGTGGAGGAGTTACAATAATTAATAGATTGTGTATTATTGTCTTCATAGTATTCAGAGCACAAAATATAGGCATGACATCTTGGTCAAACAACACTAGCACAGACCTTTCTTTTCAATGCATCTTCATCTGAGAAACAACTGCCTATATTTCCCCCTTCTCTTTTCATTCCATTGGTAGTTTCTTTTGTTGGTGCAAAGGTTTTTTTTTTTTGTTGTTGTTGTTGTTTGTTTGTTTTTAATAAGGTGAGATTCCATTGGTCAATTTTCTATAATATTTCCCTTTTAATTTGGGTTTGCTCATGAAGTCTCTGCCTATACCTGTATCTTCAATATTTTTT
>NW_004524627.1:472812-476075 GCF_000260255.1 Octodon degus | reverse complement strand
TTTTTTGTTTAGTTCTGTTATTTGAATATTATAGGTGTTTTAACTCAGCAAAATATTCTAAAAGAGTCCAGTAGTCCATAATAGTATTGGGTCTTCTGCTTGACTGGCAATGTCAATGAAATTGTTGACCTGAGTCCTCTACATAACAGCATGGATTTACTTCTTATATTTTATTTTTATACTTTTCTGCTGGATGGTTAAGGCCAAGGTAAAGCAGGACCTATGCAACAAGAGTTGTAGCCTTTGGGTCTGATAAGGTCTGTGAAATGATAAATTAATTCTAAATAGAGTGAAGATGGGCTGGTGTGACTTAAAATCTTAGGAATGTATGATTCTTAAACTATGAATGAATTTCAAAACAAATGGATTATATGGTTTAGGGGACAGTATAGAATAGACCTATTAATTTTGGAAATGGAAAACCAAACAAATTTATTGTAACTGCCTTAGCAGAACACAAGGATTTGGTCCAGCAGATCCTTACACTATCATCTAAGAGGCCGAGGGATGCTGTGTTGGAAGAAATCAATACATAACAGCCTTTCTAACCTTATAACTTATTTTTCTGCCCCAAGTCAAGAAAATTGCATTTCCTCTTTTGAGCAACCTCTTGTGATGAATTTATTGATAAACGAAACTTATGTCCTTTATGTAGGTGTCTTAGTTACTTTTTACTCACTGCTGGGACAAATACCCAATGCACAAAATGAAGGAATGAAAGGTTTATTTAGCTCACAGTTACTGGAGGTTTCAGTCCACACTCAGCTGGCTCCAAGGCAGAGCAGCACACAGCAGAGGGCAAACTTTCCTGACGGTGGCAAAGAGCAAGAACAAAAAGGAGAAGTAGCAGCAGCTCAAGCTTCTAGCTTCTCTTCCCACCTTACACTATGATGCAAATTACCTGTCCCAGAGCAGGTGCTGCATCCACACCCACAGTAATCATTCACAAACTCCAGAAGCTGCCCCATGACTGCATGATGCTTTGGGGGGACACCTAGACACAAACCCTAACATTCCACCCCTGGATCTCCAAAGACTCAAGCACATCCCTTTCTGCTAAAGACATTCTAGACCATCTCTGAGTTGCCAAAGTCCCAACAGTTTCAACATTGCTGAAAAGTTCAAGTCCCAATCTCCTCCAAGATCCAAAGCAAACTCTCAACTGTGAGCCCATGTACAAGTGAAAACTCAAACACTTGCAACATTCCAAGGCACAAGATAAACACTTCCATTCCAAAAGGTACACACAGCAGGATGCAAACCATTGGGACCAACACAAGTACAAAAACCAGCAGGGCAGACATTAAGTCCTGCAGTTCCATGTGGGACATCCCAAGCAATCTGCCATGAGGTGTGAGCTCCAAAGGCCTTACATAGCTGCATCCCTAAGGCACTTGAAGTGGTAGCTCCCCCATGAAGTCTCTCTTAGGCTGGCTTTGCTCCCTCTTTGCAGTTTCCCTCAGATGATCCACGTTCCTGACCTTTCCAAATTTCTGGGGTTTCCACAGAATAGGATTCTCTCTCACAGCTCCACACACTGCCCTCTCAAGGGCACACTGCCTGGCTTCCCAGGCCTTCTTCTGAAATCGAGGTGGAAGCCTTCTTAACCGCAGAACTCCTGCATTCTGAATGCACCTAAAACTATTGCCATGTGGATGATGCCAAGGTCTGCTCCCAGCTGGAACAGTAGCCATACTTCCTTCTCTCGGCTGTGGGGGTCGAGTGCCTGGATTACTGAGCACTCTGACCCTGATTCCCAGGAATAAATTCTCCATGCTGTGCGGCCGCTGCCACTGCTATTCTGGAACATAGGCTCTGCTGCTTTCCGCTCAAGGCAAAGTCCCCGACCTTTGCAATTATGAGGCTGCAAAGGGTGGTGACCTGCCTCCTCCTGTGAGGCCCTCAGGCCATCTTTTCCATTCAATAGTTCCTTCCTGGCAATGGAGATCCTCTCAGCTCCATCTTTGCAATCCACAACTTTATTTGAGCTTCTTTTCTGGCCAAAAATCACAAAATTTTGGCCCATCCTGCTGGGCTCCTTGCTCTTCATTCTCAACATAAATCTGGCTAAAAGCCCCCAGCAACAACCAGGTCACTGCCCCAATATTTAGCTACTTTGAAAAGTCTTTTGATAGATTAATCAAACCACCATGCTTAAACTCACTCTCAGGCAAAGTTTCTGATAGATTACAGACAACTTTTCTGCCAACACAAAACACAAATGATCAGGAGTCCAACAACCAATGCAGTCCTTCTTCCCAGCAGAAACCTCCCCAGCCTGTGTCTTCACAGGCTGGCTTTTTATCAGTCTTCTGATCTTCTGAGCTCTGATCAGAATCCCCCCTACAGAAAAGCCAAAGCTCTTCCAGCTCTTCACAAGTAGGCAATGATAGATTTTAATGGAGTTATAGCAGAGAAACATGCAGAAGGAAAAGGGAAAGAGGCTTTATTATAAAGGAAAAGAGACTTCATTATCCAGGACATGGAGAGAATTTGGGAAGATAAGGAGTTCTCTGGATTGAAACAAAAGGAGGCTGAGGCTTTTATGGCCTTTGCCAGGGGTGGGGCTTGAGGGGGAAGTTTAGATAGACCTGAGGAGCTGACTGGGGCCTTCCCTGAGGTGGCAGGAAAGGTGAAAGGGAACCGCATCCTAGGCTGAGTTGGAGAAGAAGGGGGGAGGTGGTCTCTGGGAAGATGAGCTGTTGTTTTAAGGGCTTCAGCCATATGAGATGACCACCATAATAATTCAGCAATTCTTACTAGGGCCATAACCTATCATTCCCATCTTTTGGTTGTTATAAAGGGGGTGACATGTCTCTTAGACTGCTTCCTGCTGAACTGGGATCTCGTCTTGGGGGTGAGGGGAGTTGACAGGATGATGGTTTACACCCATGTAGAAGTTAGCACCAGGAGTCTCAGCTAGGAATAGAAGTTTATAGTTAGTGACGGCTCACATTGGATACTGAAGAAACCTTGAAAAAAGCTTAAAAAGACAGCACATTGTGAGTACATGTCATCATGATTAAAGGATGCAGGAAGGGAAGCAAGAGGGGGGTCTATAATCTGTGTCATTTTACCATGACCATGCTGAAGAGGAGTATTGATCTTTAGCTTTTTGACATCAATGTGAGGAAAGGGAGTCAGCACCATCTGTAGTACTGTAGCACAACTATATTTTGTTAAAGTCAACTTTTTGTCTCTTATGTGTTTGTGTGGAGACATGGAGCCTATCTACCAACTGTATTGTCTATAGTTTTTTAGAA
>NW_004524627.1:471439-472149 GCF_000260255.1 Octodon degus | reverse complement strand
GTGTTTGGGGGCTATTGGGTATTGGGGAATGTATAGCAACACTGTGGGATTGCTGAGGCACAAAAGTCTAGGAACAGCATGTGTGGCACGAATGGGACTGTATGCGTCTCAGAGCATATGGTTGACAGGGGAAGAGAGAAGGAGGAGCTAGCTGTACATTGTTGGATTTGTAGGATGTATACTGTGGGGGGAGAGAGAGGTGAAAGAATAGTGAAGTTTTTGCAGAAGGTCTCTCCCCATGAGAGGTATGGGACATGTTGGGATCACAAGGAAATTAAGAGCGAAGAACAGTGTCAGAAGTTAGCACGGAATGGGCCACTCTGAAAGGGTCATGCAGGTCGGCCATCAACACCCACTATAGAGACTAGAGCTAATATAATGATTTTAGAACTCAGGAATAACACTATATGTGTTCTCCATGTAAGCAAGAAAAGAGTTTTATGTTTTTTTTTTTTGTTTGTTTTTATCTGAGATATGCAGCAAAACTCGGGACTCGTCAAAGGTGCCTCGATGTGGGCCATAGAACCAAAGCTCTGTTGTTGCTCTTCAGTGGCAAGACCAAGCAACTCAAGTATACGGATCTGGCCATAGGGAGGTTTCCTGTGAGGGCAGGGAATTGGATGACTTACCCACTCTCTGGCGGACAAGGCAGGTGCATTTCCAGTGACCCTCAGGCTTGTAGATGTCCTAGTGATGGCTGCAAGTTGGGG
>NW_004524627.1:450864-469874 GCF_000260255.1 Octodon degus | reverse complement strand
GGGGAGGAGAGGCATCTCTGTAGTCCCTGGAAGTTAAAGAGGTTAGAGGGTATATCAGAAGCAACCGCTGTGGCTGAGGCAGGTGATGGCCATTGTCGTGGGTGGTGGCCTTTCGGGGGGGATCCGGTGGGCAGTCCTGCGGGTAGGGTGGGTAGGGCAATCTGGTCAGAGAAACATTGTTAGATGGGAGAGCTGTCCCTAGTTTAAGGGCCTATGGAGTGAGAGAGAAGTTAAGGGAGAGAAGGATGTGTCCTCAGGAAAAAAAAAAAAAAAGCCTGAATACAGGTGATATTCTGCCATTTGCCGGTGTGGTGATAGAAATTTTAAACTTTAGAGAATTAGTAGAAAAGTTTTTTTATAGGCCACTGGGTTTTTACCATCTAGCTTAAATTGTGGCCAAGCTGTCTTGACAGTAGAAAATTAATCGCTTAGGTATTCTGGCCTCATGGAGGCCAAGAGAGCCGAAATTATGGACCAGGAATCCCAATGAGGTGTCTTTTAGGAGCTGGAAATGAGTATTTCCCGTTGTGACCAAATTAAAAGGTGAGCCAAAGATTAGGGCAAAAGCTTGAAGTCACTTCCCACCAAAAAGTCATCACTTTTTAGCCTGGAGTGAGTGTGAGAGAAGGCTAACACTCACTTTATCAGTCGTCACTAGAAAAAGTGGGGAGCCGGGGACCAGATGGCAGAGGAAGACGAGTGGGGACCCCGACGTGAGCTCACAACTTTCAAGAGGAGAGGAAAATACGAGGTGGGATTCCCGAGACGAGTTTTGGGGCTCACCTGTGTGGATTAAAATTGGCCGGTGTTGGATGCAAGCTAGAAGGCAGAAGGCAGAAGCAGAAGCAGAAGGTGGTTCAGTGAGGGAGCTCAAAACCGGGGCACGGCTTGCCCCAGGAGCCACACTACGCACCATTCCAGGTCACAGCACCAAAAATGATAGGTTTTAACGGCGTCGCAGCAGAGAAACACATAGAAGGAAAGGGGATTTATGATAAAGGAAAAGGGACTTCTTTATCTTAGAGGACACGGAGAGAATTTGGGAAGATAAGGAGTTCTCTGGATTGGAACAAAAGGAGGCTGAGGCTTTTATGGCCTTTTCCAGGGGTGGTGCTTGAGGGGGAAGTTTAGATAGACCTGAGGTGCTGACTGGGGCCTTCCCTGAGGTGGCTGGAAAGGTGAAAGGAAACTGCATCCTGGGCCTAGTTGGAGAAGAAGTGGGGAGGTGGTCTCTGGGAAGATGAGCTGTTGTTTTAAGGGCTTCAACCATATTAGATGACCACCATAATAATTCAGCAATTCTTACTAGGGCCATAACCTATCGGGCAACATCTCCGAACCTTTCGTATATCTTCCCATAAGCCATTCCCAAAAGTTTGTAATCCATATGGTCAAGTTTAGCCACAGCAATGACCCCACTCCTGTGGTACCAAATTGTCTTAGTTACTTTTTACTTGCTGCTGAGACAAATACCCAATACACAAAATGAAGGAAGGAAAGGTTTATTTAGCTCACAGTTACTGGAGGTTTCAGTCCACACTCAGCTGGCTCCAAGGCAGAGCAGCACACAGCAGAGGGCAAACTTTCCTGATGGTTGCAAAGAGCAAGAGCAAAAAGGAGTAGGAGCAGCAGCTCAAGCTTGTAGCTTCTCTTCCCACCTTACACTGTGATGCAAATTACCTGCCCCAGGGCAGGTGCAGCATCCACACCCACAGTAATCATTCACAAACTCCAGAAGCTGCCCTATGACCGCATGAAGTTTTGTGTGGACACCTAGACACAAACCATAACAGTAGGTGAAAGCATAGTTTGGCTATCAGAAGACTATGCATGGAGTTAAGTTTGGTCATGAAATTGACTAAGTAGCCCCTAAATGGATGGAAGCTGGAAACTACAACAAAGCAGCCTGCATACCTCAGGGGCAGGCCCATGAATGCTTCCTGCACAGTTGAGCCCCCCACAGTTTGTGTTTTTTCCTGGTCTGACACTTGAAGCCTTCCCTGTATGAAAGCAGTCCATGAGAGACAGCTCATGTCACAAGTGGGAAAGCCAGTGTGGCATGATATAAGCAAGGCCACACTAATTAGCTTAAGAAAGAATGCACCCCCCAGCAAATCTCACAATAGTTGTATTAGTGCCACTTAAGCCTCCTTCTTGTTCTTTAGCTTTCTATATTCCTCTTCTTATATATGTCTTAAGATCTTTTCTCCTGAGTAGCTGCTCCTCATGTTTGTTTAAAGTAAACTCACATACAAATTTTCAGACCAAAATCACACAGATAGGAAGTTTATCCTTTAAGCATTTTGAAATTCAAAAATATTTTCTCTGCAAGCATAAATGCATGTGAAGTATGGCAAAGGCCTTATATAAAGCCCACCTTCTCAAACTCAATGAATAAAAGCAGCCAGGTTCCTTCTTCTATGGAGAAGTCTGGAGAATCTAGCAATGTTTCGCTCACTGATGCTCCTATGTGCCCCTGTGGTGCTACACTCACTGACCTCCCTCTGCACAAAAACATAGAACAGAGGCAATGAGACCCAACAGCCCCCGCTAAGAAGTGCACTGCCTTTGCTTAGTTTTGTGCAGTTCTGTCCTTAACATAAAAGTTAATGCCGTCTTTAAAATTTAGAACAGAAATAATTTTATTCTCTTTGCATTTCCTATCCTTTAACCCAAAATATTGTGGAGTAATTTATTTTAACACTAGTTATGCTTACAAATTTTGATTCATACCTTAAAGTAGAATTTTCTTGGTCATGATTTATTTAAATGTTATAATTTGTTCATTTATTCAGCCACTACTTGTACCACATAAAAGTATGCATAGAGATTATACAACTTGTGAAATTACCAAGTGTTGGGCATGATTTTGTTTTTATAAGAATCACTTGTATAATTCTGTGCATTTTCCTGTGGTCCTGAACCAAACAAAAGCTTCCCCCTGCTGTTTAGGCAGAAATCAGCATTCTAACAATAAAAAAGATGAGGAAAATTATTTATTTGTTCATTCAAAGCTCATTTGCATGGTTAGTAGAGAAAATAAGATGTAACTTTATTATATTATAACATTCAGAGATCAACCATGTGGTTTTCCAAACATTTAATTGTTATGGGAGAGTCAAACAAGCATAGTCTTTTCTGGAGCACTAGGGAAGATTCTCAAAAGAGACAGCAGATGAACTTGATTCTGGTGGAGAGTGTTAGAACCCTGGATGGGAGAGACATTACCAACTCAGAACAAGGGCGTTGAGTCACTCGGCATGCACTGCATAATCCTATGCACTACACAGAAATTTAGAAACCTAACCATATACAGCATTGTAGCGCGACAGTCCTACAACATTTTTTTTCTTGTCTCTATTTTACATTTATTACCCTTTAAAAAAAAAACAACAAACATTTACTTGAGAGACAGTATGGCAGTAATTGGTATGTCATGACAAGCAGTACGTGTTTAGAAGACCAGAATGACAGGCATTCCAAGCATGACCCCACTATTACACATTATTATATGAATTCAGTGCAGTTGCTTAGTTCACAGGTGTCAGCATATATAGTTAGTCAGGGTGAGAATCCTACCAATTAACTGCTAGTTTCAAAAACCTGTTGATGTTTCTCAGAATCATTGTCTTACTCATCTTGTGTGTATAAATGTATGGCTTTGCCCATCACGTTTCCTAGCTTTTCTCCTTGCCCTCTCTTCATTGTCTAATCCTCAAGTTCTCACTTTCCTTAACTGTTAACTCATATTTTTAATTTTTTTCTTCATATTCTATAGAGACTTAAAGTTTAACATATCCATACTTGATGGAGAATACCTGGTCCATGTTATGCCTGATGTTTGATATTCAGACAGATAGGTTAAACCCAACTGCATATGCTGTAGGGTAATAATAAGCTTCTCTCTTGGAGGATTCACAACCTAAGTTTGCAGGCCAAAAATTAGAGACAAAAAAGGGCTGCAAGGACAGCCAACATTTTCTCCCTAGCCTTTCAAGGTCAGTGAAAACTCAGAACATATGGGAACCTGTACTATAACATCATGTAACACAGTTGTGTCCCAACTTTTCTGATCAAGGAGATTATGGGTCCACAGAGGAAAGTGATTGGTGATGTAGATTGTGCCTAGGCAGAGTCACATGGAGAGAAAATATTCCCTCAGGCTTTCACAGAGAGCAAATTGGTCAAGCAATGGTCGTGACTCATCCACATGGCTGCCACTGACAAAGGATCTACAAAGTGCAGTACAAGGTTTCAGCATAAATCCTGAGGGGACTTGACTGATCTTGTCAGATACAAAAGGTACATTTCTTATTATATAGGTCCTACTTTATCTTGGCCTTAACCATCCAGCAGAAAGTTATAAAAATGAGGTATAAAGGGTGAAGCCATGTTGGTATGCTGGGCTGTAAAGGGCTCAAGGCAACAACTTCTGACATTGCCAGTCCTGTGGATGACCCACTACTATTATGGACTACTGGACTATATTGGAATATTTTGCTGAATTCATGCATATTTTGCATGTTCATTCACATCAATGATCCGATATTTCCTTAAACATGTCAAAGAGGCTATGATCACTGTCCCTGAAAGAGGACAGCCCATAATCAAGGATTTCCCAAGTTAAAAGATGTATCAAAGTCGGTAATGAATACACATAATACATTTATAGCCCTGATTATGTACAAGGATTATCTGTTATTAATTATGCTGATTATCTTCTTAATGTAACCTCTAGACTATGAATCAGCAGGCTTTTCTGAAAATTTACAAAATAGAGCAAAAGTATTTTTTAATTAATTGCCTGACTCTTCAGGATTGTCAGCTTCACTGACATTCTCATATATTTGTATACACTTTAGATGTGCTTAAGCAGTTAAATTGAAAGGATATCATTAGTTTTCAGTAGCTTCTGAATAACTGGGTTTTCCCCCTGAGCAGATTGTTTAATATTACTCTTCAGATTGACAGCTTTCTGTCACAATGCAGTAGCTCTCAAAGGGACAGTCAGTTGCACAGTTTGGGGACTATATCTTAAGAATGTAATTTATTTGTTTAACAAATCATGGCATTTAAACCAGTAGAACTGCATTTAATGTAGTCTCTCTTACTAGATCATGTTGCAAAGCTCTGGAGGGATGCAAACTGCTACAATGAATTAAAACACAATTTCTTTTTTTCCCTGGATATTTCTAAATGCAGATAAAATCCGGCTGGGAAATCTACCAACTGGCTCCTCCTCCTCCTCCTCTTCTTCTTCTTCTTCTTCTTCTTCTTCTTCTTCTTCTTCTTCTTCTTCTTCTTCTTCTTCTTCATCATCATCATCAAGCTCCTCGAATTCTCGACAGACAGTGTATGAACTATGTGTCTGCCCCAGTGGCAAACTTTACCTTTCTCCAGCAGGAGTGGGTTCCACGTGTCAGTCCAGTAGCACCATCTGCTTGTGGAGCTGAAGCGACTGATTTCTCCTCACACCAGAAAAGCCTTTTGTTCCCGTTTGTCTGCTTCACAGTTCTGCTCGGTTTCCCTTGTGATCAGTCCAGAGCTTCTTCAAATGGTCCACAGAGCAACTTCTTTGAGTACAAGCAGGAATTCACTTCCAAATCTCTTGTGATTCACCAAACTGCGAACATGTACTGTTTGAGTGACCCAGCGGTGGAAAAGTCAACTTCAGCAAGAAAATTGGATCATAACTTTTGCTCAAAAGGGAGAATTAATATAGGTGCCTTTGCTACATGAAGTGAAGCACACAGTTTTAGACTTTTGCAGACCCTGGAAAAGAACTGCACATATATACATTACATAGATGAAATTCCCAGTATCTAATGGCGAGATGAAATGGTTAACCCTGTAAGAAAACAAATTCTACAGTCTGAAAGCACAATTTTCCATTCATATTTTTGGATGTAAACTTTTATCCCCAAGTTTTAAATTTTTGAAGCATTATGTAATGCTTGCTTTACTAAAAATTAAATTCAATAAGAGTTTTTAACAAAAACAAAACAAAATGTGGTACAATCCCTCCTTGAGTTTTATTTGTTTCTTTAAATTCAGTGTGTTGTTACTCTTTGTCTACTAAGTCTAGAATTTTGTACATTAGGTAATTTTGAAGGCACTCAGCAATATAATCTCTACATAATTAACACAATGCCATAATATTGTTGTTTGTCAGATCTGGATGGCCTTATATCATAGTTACTTGGCTATTGCATGTGATGTATTTGCTTTTCACAGAACACCTAATTTATTGCAATAAGGTAGGACTAAGAAGGACGTAATTGATAGTATGGAATTCAGCAATCATTTCCTTAAAAATTCACTTGCTATTACTAACACTTAAATTTTAAGAGTATGAAATTTGTTTGTTCCATTCACTTTATATTTGATCTTGACTGATAAAATTCAAACAACATCTAAATAAATTCTTATGCAATGCATAATGCTGAGAATGGATTCACTTTCCACTGGGATGCAGTCTTCAAAGTTATTGCCCATTACTTAACCTCGAAAGTTATTATTTAAGGAGGTTAAAATTAAATATTCCTGACTAGTAAAAATGACAAGTGTTAATAAGTACTTTGAAAGTGTGTTTACTTTGCTAGATTAATTCTATAAGGAATTGCCATTTTTTCTCTTCAGCTGCTAACATTTAGGCACTTTTATTAAAATATGAAGCTATTCCAATAGAAATCACAGCGCCTTCTGATCTCTACAACTTATTTTTGTAAATTACCTCCTAATAATTAACTTGAAAACAGTGTAGATTTGTTTATCACAACCTCTTTCAAATTCTTGAAACTTACAGAATATATATATATATATATATATATATATATGTTTTAAGTATTTCATATTACAGGAAGATGGCTGGATTACTCTAAGGTAAGTTCTTAATTTTCACCCACCAAACAATATTTCTACTCATATGCACTGTAGTAATAGATGTGTACACATTTCATTTTGGGGATACCTGGCCAACAGAGTTATGAAGTTAAGGTAAAGTGGGAGATGGAACTTGTTGAAGTAGTTTTGCTAATGAAAGTGGGAGAATTGTGTAATTTAAGCAACAAAGTGAACCATTAGAATTGTTTAAATTGGAAAAGTTCCATTTCACTGAATGAGTCTTGAACTTAAGAGCAAGGTTGTGTATTTATTCCTCAATGATTGTTTTTAAAATAGAGGCTCATTTGTGTCTTGAGTTTATAATGTAAATCTTTGAATACATTTGGAAGAAACTTTAAGACACATAAGCGCTTAGAACCTTACAAAATAATATGGAATTTAATCTATTCCTATTTAAATATTAGAATTTAGGTTTTTTTTTAATTCATTCAATAGCTACGCTATGTATTGAACATTTGACTAATAGGAACACAGACATGATGAAAGATAAAAATGGAGCACATTGTCTAGTGGAGAAATAAATTGATGGCTCAGTAAATTCCAACTGTGTATGAGAACCCCTGAGTCATGTTAAGTGTTTTTCTGACCACCACAGTACATTTGTCTTAATCTGGATAGACTGATCAAAATTAGTACTCCCATGCTACAAAATTATTTCTGATGCTATCATCAAATTGCCCTTTATGCTGATGAATGCTAGAATCATGGATGAAGACCAAGGTTAAATCTAATGGAAATTCACACATTAATCTTTGTGTGACAGAAGAGATTTAGAGAAAATGTTGGTGCTATTTACTACATTGTGTTAAGGGAAAAAGTTGCATTAATGTAAGACATATCCAAGTTCTATTCATACTCAATTAAAACAATTAGAAACTTTCTTAAAGGTGAAACATTCCCCTGACTAGTAGTACAACCTTTTCGTCATTGTTTTAGTTGTTAATTGAATTGACTTGGCAAAAAAAAAATAGTATTAAGCCACATATCCTTGTGAGGTTCCTTTATCTCTAACATGTTCTGATTCTAAATATGAAAACTATGGATTTTAGATAGGAACACTGGAGTTTTGAATTATTTATCAAAAGGGGTAAAATGATGAAAACAATAAAAAGAGAAAAACCAACTCTGTAGACAGATTTTCAATTCACATACATCGGGAAAGCAGAAAATAATTCAAAAGTAACACAGAAACTTGAATAATTAAACTAGCATTTTGAGTTGGTGTGAAAATATCTGCTCAACATAGTAATAAAAGATGATACAGAGACTTCCATCTTTCTCCAAATTATAGAAAAGTTTCTTGACTGACTCTTAGATTCTTCAGAATGAAGTATAGACCCAGTGCCAGATTTCAGGATGTTACTCTAAGCTTATAAGATTGATTTTAGAAGTCCTGGCCTTCCTTATTAAACACAAAGTTGGTTCTTTCATGACACATACATCTCTGAATTGCAATCTATTCAAAGAGATTCATTGTATGTTTTCCTAAAACCATTTTTATACCTAAACATATATCAATATAATTAATGTACATTACTGAAAGAATGGAAATGTACCTGCTCACTAAATTATACTCAAAAAATTATTCATTTAAAGTATACTATATGGGCCATACTCAGCTATCTTGGTATTCAGACCTTCATTTTTGATTCTTTATCAGGGAAAAGAAGAATAAAATAGAAAGAAAGAGAATTGGTCGTGTTCCTAGCTTTTAAATTCTTTGCCAGAAATGCATAAAATGAGAGGTATCTAAGTACAATTTTGGATAAGGGATTAAAATGAGAGATATAAAAGGAACACACCTTTCTTTTCTTTCACAGGATATTTCAATGAGAAACTTCAGAAAATAAAATAAAAATAATATTTCTGGTTCGCTTCTAAAGTGTAGGTATTTGTATTATTTTCTATTTTGCAAGCCATAAGTCTCAAAATCTAGGAGATAATCATGTTAGAGTTTAGACAACTTTATACTCCAAATTTTACTACAACTTAGAAAGCGTACACTATACAATGTACATTATCTGAAAATGGAGCCACAAATTTTATTACCAGTCAACTTCCTTAAGAAATAATTTTAATTATCTTTTCCATTTATGTGTCTATGGGAGGGACACAATAGGTTAAAAATTTGCCTTGGTCACATTCATATCTAAATTGAATTAATTCACTAAGCAAAATCCAGATATATGTAGTTCAACATTCTCATCTCAACTAGTGTTTGCCATTGTCTTTAGTATCTTAAAAAGCAACTTGTATATGTGACAGTATAAACATTCCAGTATCCTACTGAATTCTGTTCTTTTTCTGCTCTCCATCTTTTGCTGTACTTCAATATTAAGTTACCTTTGAAGAACTCATGCATAATTGATAGGCTTCTGTATTATGTTTGATGTTAAAAAGAGAATGAATTTATTTGGATCTCATTCAAAATAACTTTTTAGAAAAATGATAGACATATTTACCAAAATGAACCTTCTGTTGATGTTTTGATCATTATAGAAAAATAATTATTCTTTTTGAAGAACAGATCTTTTGATCACTGAGGTCAATTGTCAAACTTTTATAATGTTATGTTACTGAAAATGTGTACATGTTCTACCACCTACAGCACTTATTTGTGCATTGTCACCTTTTACCAAGATGATGGTTAGGACCCAAAAAGGTCCTGGTGAATTATATCACTGTAAATCTGACATCTTTGTATGAGGCAGCAGTAGTCTAGAGAGTGATGCATATAAGCATTTTAATTTATAGTAAATGCTCTCCGTGTCATCATATTAAATGACTACAATAACAGAAGGTATCTAGTAAGGAAATTCTCTACACAGTTAGCAAAGCCAAATTTACATTTGAGTTCTATCCAAGTGAAGTCTTCTCACCTTCTACGGCAACAGCTTTGGTCTACTTAGAATTGTTCATATGGTCAGACTTAAAGATACATGGATAAATTACTTGCTGTATCTACTAGTATAGATTATACTTATGAATGTTGCAAAAATATCATAACATAGAGTAAAATGAGATTTATTTTAAACAAGTTTAAATTAAAGTTATTTCTATTATTTTAAACTGGAGTCCATTAGTTATTTTAGTGTCAAAGACCAAAGACTTGGATTTCTATTATATCCAGCTCTACAACACTGCTGCTTCAACTAAGTCATTAAAATACACAAAGAGACTTATAATTATAACAGTAAGTGGTACACATTGTCCTCGGGAGATTTTGAGCTGTAGCCATTAGTTGACAATTTTGCCATAGAAGAAAAGCTTTGTTCCAGTGGTTCACTTATCCTTTACATATGCATAAGGAACTCCTCAGTGTCCATAAAACCATGGTGTAAAGACTATACTCTTAAATAGGCTCAGGATGGATTAACTCAGCTGAGTTTAAACTTTTATTGCCTGCTATTAATTATTTGAAGAATACAATGAATTTAAAATGCTTTCAGAATCAGAGGGCTATTTTTTTAATGTTAATTGATGTGGCTCCACTCATTGCAAAAGTTAATGAAAAATATTAAAGGATTAAAGCATGAGGTATAATGAAATATATTTTTCTTTCTTTCCAGTCTTAATATGTCATTTGTTTGAATATTTATAAGTAAAAGCTAAACAGGGTTAAAGACATAAAAGGACATTTACCAACAATGGAAACATGGAATTTGGAATTTGAGCAATTCCTTATTTATACAGTTCTTTAAATCAGGTCCACTATTCATTTATTTTGTTTTGTAACTTTCATGTAAATGTTTTCTTGTATATAAGATATATGAAAAATGGAACTATTTTCTTACACATACTATGCAATATGTTTGTAAAATTGCAATATTACCAAAATTGCAAAAGCTGTGCTTTTGTACTCTATCTTGCTTTATGTAAAATCAATCTTTTTCTATTTAAATGACTGTATGTCTATAAACTGTAGATAACATATCTATTCAAAAAACAGTCTATTGTATCATTTGTTTAGTTTGGGGTATTTTGGGGTATGTTTCATTTGGGTGAAACTGCAGCAAAATTTTGGCAGTTGGAAACTTTTATTCTCCTCAAAAATGAGACATTTTGAAGCATGCAATGAGCTCATATCATTTAATATCTCCCCTGTAATTCTGTATTTTGTCCTAATTTTGGTGCTACTGTGTAACCATGATTAAACGTGAGAGTCAAAACAAGAGGATCAGAACTCATATGCTTTCATTTCATTTTTTTTAAGAAAAATCATTCAAAGTAGTATGATTATTATCAGTGAATGGAGAACTTTCCAATTATGTGTTTTAAATAACACATAATTTTAAGATGTGCTTTCATAAAATTGTTTAGTATACATTTATTCCTAGCAGAGCACAGCAGCACATGCTTAAATTCCAGCCCTTTGGGAAGCCAAGACAAGAGGATGGTAATTTCAGGTCCAGTATGGGCAATCAAGCCACTTAACAAGACACTATCGTGAGAGAGAGCTGGGACTGTAGCTCATTACAAGTAGCCCAGTTCAAAAAAATATTTATTATTGCAAGCATCAAATGAAAAGTATCTGTATTAGAAAAATATGATTTTATATGAAAAGTGGGCATGTTTTTCATCTTATATATGAATAATAAAACAAAAGAATGTGAATTCAATAGTAATGATCATTAAATTTTACCAAATGATTAAGAAATATTTCACTCATTCTGGAATCTTCTTAATTTGATTTTGGGGATGAGACAAGTTCTTTTATGCATAAAAGACATAACTCCGCACACATATACCAAGGCACATTGAAAGATATACTTAGCTATATTTCAGTGGATAGAAACTCTTGTTAATTACAATTTACACACATGATGACATATTTCTTCATGCCCTATTACAAACAGTGCTCCCAGCATAATTTTTGAAATAAAACATATGGATTTTATTATCGTTTAGCATATTATCCTGTCTAATGTTACAGATAATTTAAGACTGACACTTTTTTCCTCATCAGTGCAATACATATTTTTTAAGGGTACACTTTATCTTTGTTGTTCAGATCTATGTATGCACTAGATATATTAGCTGAGATATTTTAAACAAAATCAGAAAATCTACACTCTGTAACAGAATTTTCAAATATTAATTCTAACTAGAACATAAAGAAATGCTTTTGATTTGGACATCATACACTTTCTACAAATTGACTTAAGCTCCAACAAAACATTTCAATGGTTCCAATGAATATGCAATCAAATATTTGTTTACTGGTTTCCAAGAGGGCCTCATATTACTGTCTCATTTTTGTAAACTTCCTTTTATTCTTAAGTGAGATGATGATGAAAAATAATTTTTCTCTATTATTCTCAACATTTTTGAGAGAAGGCCTGTTTTTCCCTCCCACCAACAAATTCTCTGACAACATCTGGGTATCCTAAAATTCAAGTCAACTCAGACATTAACTGAAATTAGCACAGACCTCTCAGTGTAAAGGCTAAGGTTCACAAGACTGACCCATTCCTTGGGTTTGATAATTTCTTAGGCTAAGATACAAAACCCAGGAAAAAAGTGAACTTTTCCTCATGTATTTATTGCAAAGGATATTTTAGAGGTGGAAAATATAAGATGAGAAGAACAGTGATCCAGGGAAGCTTCAGAAAGATGCAAAGGGCAGGAATTGAGTGGGACTTACTCACTGCAGCTCCTTCTTACACTAGAAGTTCCCTAAGCCTCATCTTTGGGCATTTCCATGGTAAATTTATGACCAATTGTTAACTCAATTTCCCTCTTCTCCCTTCTCTATAGAATTGTATGTGAAGCAGGAAGCTCCAATCTTCCCATTATGCCTTGATCTTTCTGCAGACCAGAGCTCAACAACAATCTCTTCCTGAAAAAGAAAAATTTAAAAAGCCTCTTATGATTTACTTAGATGTTAGTAGTTGCATGTGAAGCAACAGTTCAAAGGCTAAATATTACAAACAATAGGAAATATCACCCATTTCTTTCACCAAATAATTAAGGACTTTTAAGAGAAAAGAAAGACATAGCCAAAGCTTTAAAAGATACAGTACTTGTTTCACTGCATCATCATAATTACCAAATTGATTTTACAGATTCATCTTAAATGTATAACTTAGTTAATGACATTTTAAAATTAGCCAGAGAACTCTGAAACTTAAATTGAATAAATTATAACTTAAAAAAAAGTAGGAGAGAAAACCCAATAAATTTATTAAATGATAGTTGAAGTTTCCAAGTAAAATAATAAAACAACAAATAGTATTTTATACTTCATCTTTTAAACTCCATAAACTATGTGTTTTATTATCCTTCCTAAACTAATAAAATTCCTATAATTGAAATGGATTTGATATTTTAAAAGGCCATTAATAAACTACCAAAAATGAGATTCTAATTTCTCTATTGTTTTGGACACTCAATAAAATCCATGTGCTTATTCTCATAAGATATATGAGAAATTTACTCATTCCAACTGCATAGTCATTATGTTTTGTGCTCTTTTTACCTACTTGAAAAAGGCTGTCAGAATGGAACATTTCTGTTCCATTTACAAATATTTCTAGGACTGTATTTCAACTCCACAAAAGGTTGATGTGTCTATTGCCAAGGTCAAAGGTCTGCTGTGATTTACTAATTGTGGCAAATATGTTCTATTTTAGCACTGAGATGATCTGAAGGTATTTGAACTCAAAATTGAGCCTCAGTTTCCAGAACTATAAAATAAGGTGCTTAAATGATCAGTGTATTTAGAGGCATCAAAGTTGTTTTATTATCCTTCATATTTTAGTATTCTTCTGTACTACACAGGATTTTCTTTTACTGATAAGGAAGTGTAGCATAAAAATAATAAAATCAGAAAAATAGAAGTGGCAAGTTGTGAAGCCTTTGATAAATTATGGTCCATTATGTTTTTCACATTGCATAATGAGATTATATGGTATATGAATGATCTAAACTATGCATAATCTTTTTTCTTGATTAATTACTACTTCAAAGGATATAAGTGAAATAATAGAGATTAAGTATAGATTAGTTCTATATTATCTATTATACACTTAAATAACATTACTTTTAAATTATAATCTCTTCTATGTTTTAGATTAAATTTATTTAATCTTAGTTTTACAAACAAGAAAGTTGTGTTATAGACAGCATTCAAACAGTTAATTTCTGTTGCAGTTTTGTATATTTTAATGAATTCGTCTGCTTATTTGTTTAATACAAAGTTTTCAATACCTCCATATGTCAGATGCTACTGAAAATACAACTTTTGAACTTCTGACAGGTAGAAAAATGCAGGCCATAAATCATGCAAAAATAAATAATCAAGATAATGATGTCATATATGTAAAGTTCTACAAAGAAAATAAACAATGAGATCATGACAATGTAAGTCTCATTCTTTAGGATAAACATGCTAGGCATAAAGTTATTTTGTTTTCAAGTCACAAAAGCTTTCCTGTAGACCTCGAAGTATCTTCTGCAGTGAACTCGATATTCAAACAACTCAATCAATTCAATTCCAGGATGACTGTTAGGACACCAATATAATGGGAGTAGGAGGTACAAAAGCTGTGCTTGATTTTAAATCTATAAAAATATTTTATAACTGGGGAAATGAAGAGCAAGTAAATGTTCACAGTAATTTGCATTTGATAGAGGAATTCCTAGCCATATACTGATATCATTGTTTCAATTCCTTTCACGTGGTATTGTGTCTATTGGCCTGGCATAAGATCTTTTTAATACAGTTTATGACTGCTATTGATTTTGTTGTCTGTTATACGTGTTAAACTACTGACTTATGGCTGACTGATACATGATCCAGTATCCATTCAATAATTTTACTAAAGAAACCATATTATGCCAAAAAAATAGAAACCTGAAAATAAGATTCTAGTAATGAGAAATATGATCTCTTTCTAAAAGTATGTATTTTATTCATATTGTGATTACATTTAGCAAGAGGCCACATTCCTTCTTGGATTTTGGCCTTCAAAAAATGCACAAGACCCTCAGCATGACTCATATCACAGAGGATAATATTTTTGAGCTAATTATTTTCTTGGTTGTGGGCCTGTTGGAATGAGTTAGTTGTGAAATTGACCTGAGTGTTATCACAAAATATATACCCCAAAAAAACAGTTTTGTCTTTCTGTGGAATAAATCTATTAAGCCTTTAACATTTCAAAGTATCAAATTTATTGGTTTAATATGAATGTACAATGTAGGAGGTAAATTATTCTTTTAAAATTTGTTATATTAATGTTTTATGTTTATTATGATGCCCTTAGAATACACTATGATAAATTCTCATGAACAGCCAAATTAATATAAAAATGATAGTATTTAGAAGCTATAATATTCAACTTTGAAAATATGCAACAAATTATAATGAGAAATTTGAAATACATTTTGTTATGCCTTAAAATATTCATGGACCATGTTTTTTCCTAATTTAAGCTTGTTTAATTCATTGATATCTTAGCACAGTTATCATGGCATATGCACATTAATAAATAATTACTATAATAATTGAAAGAGGAAAACAATGAAACAGAGCACCAGTATATATTATCATAAATTCAGAATCCATAGCATTTGTGTTATAATAATTGTCTGGTTTTCTAAGATGACTCATTTTCATTTGTAGCCATACCTGTTCAAAATGGTCACAAGAAACACAGAATTTTAGCCTTTGCTGTACTAAATTAATCCATTTTCATCACACTTACTGAAAGTTCTTGGAAGATGGAAGAGTGGTGAGCAGCAGAGAAACAGCCACTCTGAAATGTGGTGTCCATCTAGCAACATGAGAAAGAGAAGAAAGTGGGAAGTGGATCCCCAGGCCCTAGGAAGTATCAGAAGCAAAAGGCCTCAGCACAGAAGAAGGTGGTGGCCATGGCACTTTCTCCCTTATTTCTGAACCCCCTTGGGAGAGGCAACTCAAGCCTGCAGACTCACAGTTGTCTTTCCCAGAAACTTCCACAAATAAATGACCTTTGGAAGAGAGTAGACTCAGAAGATTCCAGTGGCTGATGAATTATTCAAATTCATACATCCTCCAGAAGAAGGAAATTGGCCAGTAGCCATTTTGGAGAGAGGCCAACTGAGAAGACACTTAAGCAAACTTCATCCCCAGATTTCAAGCTCACCAAAGACAAAACCAGTGAGTAATAGGTGGAGCAAGTTGAAAGCCATCCCTCTGGATACTCTGAAGTGGTAACAGCAAAAGTAAAAAAGCAGATGAATGAGATTTTAGAAAATATTAAATCAGAAAGAATTTCTCATATTACCTCAGATATATTGAATATAATGAAAGACATGCTTAATGATTAGACCAGATAAAGATAAAAAAGAGGAGCTTAGAAAATTAATGGAAATTATGAACAAACAATATAGGAAAGAAATGGAAACAATGAAACAATTTCAAACATATGTCTAGAATATTAAAAATTCCAATGGCAATATATATAGCAGAATGAAGGCATATCAATATATACAGCAGAATGAAGGCGTATCTGATATAGATGTCAAATATAGACTGTAGAAGTAATCATGAAAATTGAGACTTCTTAAAAACATTAAGGGACTGTGAAAAATCAGTCTAACAGCTCCTAGATGATGCAAAGAAGAATAATATAATATTGATTAGAGTAAATTGAAAAGCAAGAAATAGTGCAAATGACATAAAAAAATCTGTTCACAGAAGTAATGACAGAAAATATCCCAAGCACAGAAAAAGAATCTGATGCAGAGATAATTGAGTCACATAGAACTCTGATTAGCCAAGATTTTAAAAAAAAAATCTGTACCAATCCATGTAGTAGTCAAGATTCCAGAAATTCAACACTAGAAGAGAACATTAAAGGTTGCTAAAGAAAGACACAAATTACTTCTAAAGTCAAGATAAGGTGATATGGCCATAGACAGAATTACCTATAAAGGAAAGCTTATTAGAATCACAGAAGAATTTTTAACACAATACTTTAAGTCAAGGATAATTTGGAGAAACATATTTCAAACCCCCCCCAAAAAAAAAGTTCAACCCATTTTGATGTACCCCACAAATCTATCTTTCAAACTTGATAAAGAAGTAAAGGGCTGGTGAGATACCTCAGCAGACTAAGTGCCTGCTTAGACAAGCTCAAGGACATGAGTTTGATGCTGGACACCACATGCTGGACTGGCCCAGCCTGTGGGTGTGCTGAGCTGGCTAAGGAGATGGCATGGTGGTACATGCCTGGATTAACAGTGCTGGTGAGGCTGAAAACAGTTGGATCACTACAAGTCTAAGACGTGTAGTGAGATTCTCTATCAAATACATTTAAAAAAGAAAAAAATACTTCTAATACATTGGGCACCTGAGTAAATTCATGACCACCAAATCAGCACTCAAAAATGTTCTGAAGGTCATTCTAGGAAGAGAAAAAAGACCAAAATTCCATGAACTCCAACAAAATGAACTCAGTAGGAAAGGCAAGCAGTTAAACAGAGGTGAATAAAAGGGGACCAACAATAGGAAGATGACAGGACAAGGATAAGGCAATACATATCAGTTATAACCATCAATAGTAATGATCACATTGATAATCAAAAGAAGCAGACTGTCAGCAAAGAAGCAAGATTGAACAATATGTTACATTCAAGACACACATTGAATAGAAATAGAAATTCATTGACTGAAAGTCAAAGTGTGGAAAACAATACTCCATGGATCAGAGACTCAGTAACAAGCAGAATTAGCTATTCTGTTAGCAGTCAAAGTGTATTTCAAGCAAAGACTAACTTAAAGAGACTAAGAAGGTCATTATATCAATTGTAAAACTTACAATTCAAGAAGAAGAGCTAACACAATCATAAATAAATATACACCAAATATTACTGTATTGTACCATATAAAAATATTAACAGAAAGGAAAAATCAACAAAACACTAATACAGTTATAATTGGGGACCTCAATTCTCCACTATCACAAATAAATTAACTAGATGAAAAATCAACAATGATATAACATAAATGAACCAAACTTTTGAATTGGTGTGCTTAGTAGTTATCTAAAGAATTTTTCACCCTACATCAAAATACACATTATTGTCAGTTGCACATGTGACATGCTCCAAAATTGACCACATGCTAGCTCATAGACTATTCTAAAGAAAATGAAAAAAAAAACCCTTGAAATTATTCTGTACACATTAACAGACCATAATGCAATGCAAATGGAGACCAATGACAAAAACCCAAAAGAATGTCATAAATAGAAATAAAATAGTACACTCGTGAGCAACCAATTAATCACAAATGAAGAACTAATGAAGGATGGCCTGACAGCTCAGTGGACTAAAACCCCTACTTAGGCAGAGCACATTGGCTGTGTTTGATCCCCACAGTGCCATGCCATGCTGGCCCTGCGTGGTGGCACACACCTGTAATTCCAACACTTGGAGGCTAAGAAAAACAGGAGAGACACTACGAGTCTGATCTATGTAGTGAGACCCTATAGACCCTGTCCTACATCCAGAAAAAAAGAAGTAATGAGATAGTTTCTACAATTAAACAATAACGTCAGTACAACACAGAACTAATACATACAGTGAAAGCAATACAAGGGAAATTACAGCAGTGAATTTCTGTATCAAAAAAACAGAGAAAACTCAAACAAACAAGCTAATGTTGAAGAAAAGCATGGCAAGCCAAAAGCTCATGGGGTGGGGGGTGGATTGTAAAGATCAGAGCAGAATGTAATCCAGTGGAGACAAAGAAAATGATATAAAGAATCAATGAATGTAAAAGCTCATTTTATGAGCAGGTATAGTGACACATATCTGTAATCGTAGCATTTGGGAAGCTGGCAAAGGAGGATTGTTAGTCCACTGAGCTATTTGACCAATCCCTGAAGATTTTAAATTAGTCAATATCAATCAATGAAATTGAAGTTATGATTAAAAACCTAAAATCCATCAACAGAGAAAAACCCTGGCCCTGACAAATTCATTGCTGAATTCTGTAAGAAATTTAGAGACTATCTAGTACTACTTTATCTTAAAATCTTTACTGAAATTGAAAGGGAAGCAATACTCAAAAATTCATTCTTGGAAGCAAGCAATACCCTGATTCCAAAACCAAAGAA
>NW_004524627.1:448482-450069 GCF_000260255.1 Octodon degus | reverse complement strand
TTGCATAATAAAGGAAAGCATCAACAGAGAGAAGAGACAATGCACAATCTAGGAAGATTTGCCAACTGCTCCTTAGACAAAGGGCTAATGTTTGGAATATATAAAGAACTCAAAAAAATCAGGCTCTTCAAATTTAAAGACTTACTTCAAACATATGCATTTGAAATGCACAGACTCTTATCAAGTGAAAAAGTGGAAATGATAAATAAATATACGAAAAAATACACTAAATAAGTGGTTATTAAAGAGATACAAATTTTAAAAGTACTAAGATTCCATCTCACTTCAGAAAGAAAGACTATTTTGTATTATGACCAAATTGGATTTGCCCCAGGCATGAAGGAATGGTTTAATATATGCAAAACAAAAAATGTAATACACCAAATCAACAGAACTAAAGACAAGTATCACATGATAATCTCAATAGATTGAGAAAAAGCATTTTATACAGTCCAACACTCATACATGAAAAAAACCCTGAAGAAAATCAGGATAGATTGTCTTTATCTCAATTTGATTTTAAAAAAATCTAAAGAACAAATAAACAGCCAACACCATACATGGACAAAAACTCAAAGCTTTCAATTTGAAATCAGGAACAAGACATAGAAGACCCAAAAACTCCACGAAAAACCTTGTTTATTTAATAACCAAATTCAGCATCACAGCTAGTGATAAAGTTAACCCTCAAAACTGAATAGCCTCCCTGTACACAAGCAGAAACTCCCCATCAAACAAAAATGAAATATTTGGGAATCAATCTAATAGAGAAAGTAAAAGATCTATACAGTGAAATTTACGGTATTCTTCAAAAAGAGATCTGTGAGATTTCAGGAAACAGAAATATATTCTTTGCTTGTGAATAGGAAAAACCCACGTTGTGAAAATGGTCATACTCCCAGAAGTGTTATACACATTTATTGATGCAATCTTGATTAAAATACCATTAGTAAAACTCACAGATCTAGAGAAAACATTCCTCAAATCCATCTGGAACCTGAAGAGCTCCAAAATAGCAAAAACAATCCTGAGCAGCAAAAGAAAGGCAAGAGTTATCACAATCCTTAACTTGAAATTAAATTACAAAGATACTGTGATAAAATTAGGATGGTACTGGCATAAGAAAAACAACTCTGAGGATTAGTGGAATAGATACAAAGATGCAGGCACACCTACAAACACAGTCAGTCACCTTATCTTTGACAAAGAGGCTCAACATGATCACTGTAATAAAGATAGCCTCATTAAGAAGTGGTGCCATAAAAACTGACTTTCCACAAGCCAAAGATTAAAACTAAACTCATATCTGTAGCCATGAAAGGAGCTAAAGTAAAAATGGATCAAAGTCCTAAATATTAAAACACAAACACTGAAATGATTGGGGGGAAAATGGATGCGACTAGATACAATACTCATAAGTGAAATAAATCAGAACCGCATGTGTAAACATCATATTGTCTCCTTAGTGTAAGAACCTGAAAGAGTAAGTGAAATCTAAAGGTACAATGGATACTGTGAAAAGGAAAGAAACTATTCAAAGGGAAAAAAATAAGTGGGATAAGTTAAAGGAGAAAAAAAAGAAAGCAA
>NW_004524627.1:446723-447749 GCF_000260255.1 Octodon degus | reverse complement strand
AACATAAATAGAATATTTAATTTTATTATGATAATAGTATGTTTTGAATTTTCACAACTGAGAATGTTGTACAATCGTGACACAGTTTATAATGTTATTTGTACAAGAACAAGTAACATTCATCTAAAATCATATGGGAAATAAGCCTACTCTTGAGGAAGACCCTCCTGTTACATTCCAGCAATGTTTCCAAATATGTGTCACTGAGCACTAACTCATAACACACTACCAAAAATTATGGAGAAAAAAATCACATGAACAACAAACAAAACAAAACTGAACAATCATCACAGAAACCATAGGAAAAAAATATGCTAAAGTCAAAGCAGTTGCTTTACTTTACTGAGTATGCAATATTTTCTGAATATCTTGAAGACAGAGGCACAAGAAGAACCTTTTTCAAAGTGAATATTATAGCAATATTTATGGTTTTTTTTGTTTTGTTTTGTTTTTTGTTTTTTTTTTTTTTCGGAAACAGGGATTGAACTCAGGCCCTTATGCTTGCCAGGGCCAGGGAAGCGCTTATTCTACTTAGCCATCTCCCAGCCCCTTGAGGTTTTAAAGTAGTACGTTTTCTGGTTTGTGAAATCTGCATTGCATTAATGACGCTAGATTATTGCTCAAAGAAGTTTTCTCCAGCTACCTATCTGTAGCACATTCTAATTCACCCTTAAAATGTTCATTACTTGTAGTGTGTCATTTTGAATTAGGATTTTCCAATTTTGCTTCCTTTGAATGTGAGGAGTTCTACACCTTCTTGTAAATATTTGAATAAAATGTTACTTGTAACAGGTACACCATATTATAAATTGCTTCCCCTTTTATATAAGTTCAAAAGGCATGTGATTTAAAACAAAGAAAAAGGGCCTGCCAAATAGCTCCAGGGCCAGGAGTTTGATCCCCAGGGCCGGCCCTGCCCCCAGGGCGTGCTGAGATGGCAATTGAGACTGGGCATGGTGGCATGTTCCTGAAATCCCAGCTCTTGGGAGGCTGTAAACAGGCAGATCACTGTGAGTCCAATCTAGT
>NW_004524627.1:444695-445218 GCF_000260255.1 Octodon degus | reverse complement strand
TACCTGTAATCCCAGAGCTGGAGAGGCTGAAAAACAGAGGATTACTATGATTTGGAGCTGCATAGTGAGACGACGCTCAAAATACAAATAAATGAATAAATAAATATATAAAATAAGTAAGCCAAAGAATGGAGATTACAAACAATTATTTTTCTATTCATGATGGAGTATAAAACTATCAATAGTATCACTATATAGTGAAATAGTTCCTCCTTGAATATAGACGAATTCCAAAATCCCCAGTAGAATTCTGAAACCACAGATAGTACTAAATACTGTATGCAGTTTTTCTCCATAGAGATGTATAGATGATAAAATTTAACTTATAAATTAAGTTCAAAAGTAGATTAATAACTAAATTAAAATGATTATAAGGACATGCTACAATAAAAGTTATATAAGCATTTGAGTTTTTTCTGGAATTTTCCATTTAATATTTTCATTCTAAACTCAAGAGCAACTAGAACTACTTAAAGCAAAACCATGGATAAAGGGGAATATTGAAATTCTATAATATTATTTT
>NW_004524627.1:389802-424480 GCF_000260255.1 Octodon degus | reverse complement strand
GTGGGGAGGTACGGTGGAGTGGTGGGGGGCGGCCCGAGGGGGCGGGAGAGGGTCCTGCCCACGCTGCGCCTGGGCTGGGACTGGTCCCGCCAGCGCAGGGTAGCAGGAAGCTCTCCACACACTCACTGGACCTGGGCTAGGACTGGGTCTTACTTTTATAATGTTAAAACTTAGCTCCCAATGCTCCTGTAGTCAACAACCGATAATATATGTGCCATTTGTTCTTAGAAAATGCAATCTGGATCAGCACACATCTTTTGCATATCTAAAAATCTTAGATGAGAAGGTTGGGGAAATGTATCTGACTATCTTATCATACAGATTCATATTTTCATTTTTCCCTCAGGATAAATAAAATTTATGTTTTCCAGTATGACATACTCTGAAGGCACACTCTGGTATATACCCAATTTCATAATCAAGTAAAGTTATATTCATTTAATTTCAACACCATTGAGCATAGTGAAATGGGGATACTTCAGTGTGTTGTGGTTATAATGTTAAGGGATTTTTCTGGCAATAAAACAAAAATAATGTAAATTACAAATTCTACTTTTGATAAACATTTAGAGAAATATACTTCTAATAAGGTTGATTATGGAGCAGTGACATAAACAGTGTGATGGAAGGGAAAGAACTATTAAATAAAAGCTGAGATTTTACTGTTTCAGGTGTCATTTGTTTATATTTAGTTTTCATATAGTGTTGTAGGGCCGGTGATATAACACAGTGGCAGAAGCACTTGCCTGGCAAAGAGGAGGTCTTGAGTTTGCCTCGTGGCACAAATGAATGAATTGGAACAGCGATATAGCTCAGCAGACTAAAGTGCCTACTTAGGCAAGCTTAGGCAAGCATAGGGACTGCATTTCAATCCCTGGAACCACATGCTGCACCAGCTCCAACCCCAGAGCGGGCTAAGCCTGTCAGAGTCCCGGCATAGTGGCACATGCCTGTAATCCCTGTGCTGTGGAGGCTGAAAGCAGAAGGATCACCGTGAGTCCGAGCTGTGTAATGAGACCCTGTAACAGCCAAATACATTAAATAATAATAAGAGAGTAAACAACAACATTTAGTCTTATATAAATTTTAAATAACTTTAAGAAATTCTTAAAGTTATTTAAAATTATTTGAAGAAAGAAGTTATCAAGGAGAAAAATTTGAAGATGATGAAGGTAAAACTGCACTGATGAAAAGCAAATCTCGAAAGAGTCCAAAGTGTAGAACCAGTGTTGAGATGGGCTTATGAGCTTTCCATAGATCAAAATGGTCTCTATGACACCCATAGTCACATGGGAAACCCTGATTAAATTCATATAACTATTACATTCTCATAATCATTTACCACCCTCAAGCTGGGGAGGTAGCTTGGTGGTTTAAACACCTGGCTGGCAAGTGCAAGGATCTAGGTTCTATCCCCAGTACCATATGCCGTGCCAGCTGCTAAACCCCAGGAGCATTGTGACAGCCACCAAAACCAGGAGTGGTGATGCATGCCTATAATCCCAGCACTGAGGAGACTGAAACAGGAGGATCACTATGAGTCCAAGCTCTGTAGTGAAACCCTGTACCAAATAAATAAAAGATATTTTTAAAAAATTATAATTACTTACTCTCCTCTGATTTGCTTGGTCTTTTCCACTCTACAGTGCCCTTCCAGTAACTCCACTCTGACAGTTTGTTCTTTCCTGGGATGTTCAAACAAGAAAACACGACACTCACTAGTGTCTAGGTACTATTACAGAAGATAATTATTTTGCTATTGTAACATCAGACAACATGCATTACCAGAAGTATCTAGGGTATTTTTGGACTCTCAGGTATAGGTTTATTTGAAACTCTCCCATAAAAGTGAGTCACTGTGTTCCTCTTGGTATAACCATACAAAATTTTCTTCGCCTACCCACCCAGTACTAAACACACACACACACACACACACACACACACACACACACACACAGTCATAGCTGCACTATGCACACTTTTCAAAGACTACTTTTTACAAGATCCCAGATTGAATGATACCAACACATCTGCTAGATTAAGTGTTGTGGGCATAAAAGCATATTGGTATGATCCTCATATATAAATACTTCCAAATAACTAGATGGTAGAGAGGAATACAAGAAAAGAAGTATCCTTGGGTAGTATTAATGACCAAGAAATGAAGGAAAGCATTCACTTATTTGCAAAATAATTGGATTCTCCACTAATTCTCAGTGAAATAAATCTCTAGAGAAGGTTGTGAGTTGCGTAGATCCTTTGGTGCAGGTAAGGAGCACTCATGGGCCAGCACCAAAATCTATGTGGATAAAGCTGCATTTTTCTTGAATGTTTGATGTGTAGATTCTCTGATAGGCTTAGCTGGCATCTGAACCCGTCGTTGATCTCTGAAATGCAACAGCACAAAATGATGGCCAGCACTGATGCCAAGCTCTGCAAATGAAAGTATTTTAGTTTCAATATGTACAATTGCTTGATGTCTTTGAGAAATTAAGCATAGGTGTTCTCTAGATATTAAGGTGAAGTTCTGAGAAATAAGACTGTGCAAGGGGAGAGTGAAACAACATAAAAGGGATCTCTACAAAATAATGAAAGTGGAAATTGTAGTATTTTGTGTCTTGCTTGGGTTTTCTTTTCTCCTGAAAAGTGAGGAAGGAAGAAATAAGAGAATAGTATACAGAGACAGTGAAATTTCATAAAGGTTATTCAGAAAAGTTAGAATATTTATACGAGGTTTTATTTTTTAATTTAATTTAACTTTATTTTACTTTTAGGGAAAGGTCTACAGGGTGTTCAGTGTCTCACTACTAGATTGGACTCGTAGTGATCCACCTGTTTCCAGCCTCCCAAGAACTGGGATTACAGGTGTGTGCCACCATGTCCAGTCTCAGTTGCTCTCTTAGCGCAGCCCAGGGGCGGGTCAAGCACGGTAGGCCCGGGCTTCAAACCCCAGCCCCTGAATCTGCTTGCAGGCTCTTTAATCCACTGAGCTATTTGACTGGCCCTAAACAAGGTTTTAAATAAAACATTTCAGCTTCTCAATTTTTAGGAAGTCCTTAGAGACTTTAGATGAAAACACTGTTTGGTTTTTGTTTCTTTATTAAATGTAGATCATATAAGATATATATTAATTAAAAATGTATATATTCTATTTTATACAGATACAGCCTGAGTTTTGACACCTAAAATTTGAAGGAATGTTAGAAAGGCATAGGTCATATTTAGAAGTCACTGAACTTTGCTTACAGTATGAAAGAGGAAATAAAACCAAATCTTATTCATGGGACAAGGGGACTTAAAAAATATTTCAGAAGGTGAAATGCTCTTTTTCTAGAGATAGAATATGTTTTGCTGGTAGAAATAGATGTACATTTTTAAGAAAAATGGTCATATTATGATTTTTTGAGAACTTTTATTACATTTTAAGTCTGAAGCATGAGAAGAGCTAAGAACAATGTTGCATTTATTTTACTTTTTCATTTTTCTTTTCATTTTTTTTTGGTGGTACCACGGAACTAATTCAGGATCTTGCACTTAGCAGACACTTATTCAACTGAGCTATCGCCCCAGCCCAATGTTGCACTTAAAATAAACAAACCAAGTGCTATTGAACCACTTCCTACTGTCTATTATTAGAATAATTAGTCTTCATATGATCCCTATGGGGTTTGTGTTTCTATGAATATATCTGTTTTGTCCATTTTATTGTACAATTCTTCATAGGACTCTGCTATAATTCTTCTTTTTCTCCCTGTGAAATTGGTAATAGAATCTCCAATTTCATTTTTTATTTCAATAGTTTGATATTTTTAGTATTTTATTTTTATTGTTATATTTACAGTATATGATCACTATGGTCCTCTTAGAAAATTGGTACATGTACATAATACATTTTACTCCTTCTTTTTTTTTTTTTTAGAACTGGGGATTGAACTCAGGTCCTTGTGCTTGCCAGAAAAGCACTTATTCTACAGCACCATCTCCCCAGCCCCATATATTTTAATTCATGTATCACCCACTTATTTTCCCTTTACCTTTCATCTTTTGATCCTGATCCTATCTTCAAAAAGTCTCCCTAGTTTCTATTACCTATCTTCTATTTTGCTCTTTATCTTTTGGGTTTCTCATCTAGGAGAAACTATATAATAAACAAGTTGTGGCTTTTGCCAGTGTTCCGCTGCATCCAGCTGCCTCTCCTCACCTTGAAGACTACCAGAGTTACCTGGTAAGCAAGCCCCCACACCCCTCAGCCTTCCAGTAGGAGTTCCGCTGAATCCACCTCCCCTTGCGCTGGAGACCACTGGAGGACATGATACCACAATGACGTGCAGGAGTCTTGGGGAGCACAACTCTGTGCCAATCCACATCAGGAGGGCCTTGAACAGCTTTGGTATTCAATGACCATCATGAATCCTTCTTTTTTATTTTTTTTTAATGAATCCTTCTTGAACTGTGATTTGCCACCCTCTCCTTAATGAGGTAGAAACCACATTGAACCCCACACAGCAGGAGCTTTGGTGAGCCTACCCTACCTGGCCCTCCCACACTCCTGAAAGCCTTGATGACCTGCATCTCACCTATCCAACATAACTGTAAAAGAAGACTAAACAAAGGAACAAAAGGCAATCTCAGACCTCTAGCCCACCTAAGCAAGTCCAGGAGACAAGGTTATAGAAAAACCTGGAGTTAAACACTTGAAATTTCTGAGATGATAGCAACTGAAAATGAGACAACCTCATCAGGCTATGGAAGAAATCAGAGAAGAAATAATCTCTCTGGTTAAAAAAAGAAGTGACAACAATCACACAAGAATAGCTCCACACATTTAAGGAAGGCACAAATTAAAAAAATAGAAGGGAATGGGAAAATGATGGAAACACTGAATGAATGATACAACAAAAAATTAGAATGCATGAAACAGATTCAAACAGGTATCAATGACATTAAGAATTCCATTGAAAGCTGCAAAACCACATGAATGAAAAAATAGAATTCCAGACATTGAAGATGGCATTGTAACTAGTGAACATGAAAGGAAACACCTCTTAAAAATAATGAGAAACCAGGAAATAATTATGCAACAGCTGCAGGATGATGCAAAGAAAAATAATACAAGACTAATAAGTATCAATGAAACAGCTAGATATAACACAAAAGGCATAAAAAGAGTATTTGCAGAAGTAGTAGCAGAAAATTTCCCAAGCATGGGAAAATAATCTGGCATACAAATAACGGAAGCACATAGAACTCCAGCTAGCCATAATCAAAATGGTCACCCAGACATATAATAATTAAGAGCCCAGAAATAGGGTGAAAGAAGAGAATATTAAAATCTGTTAGAAGAAACAAATCACCTATAATGGAAAGCCCATCAGAATCATGGCAGATTTCTCCACACAGACCATGAAAATAAGAAGAGCTTGGAGTGAGATATCTAAAGTCTTTAAAGGAAACAACTTTCAACCCAGATTCTTTTATTTTGCAAAAATATGTGTGAAATTCAATGGCGAGATAAGATTGTTCCATGACAAAGAACAACTGAAGAAATTCATGACAGCCAAACCAACCCTAAAAAGAATACTGGCACATAAATTAGAAAATGATTACCACAACTTCAACAACAACAGAAGAAAACTAAGCAAAATAAGTAGTTAAGCAAAGGAGGGAAAGCAGGGACCCCACAGTAGGAAAACAATATGACAAAGATAAATATATAAGCATAAGTGGCCTGAATTCATCAATTAAAATAAGAAGACTGAAGGGGCAGTGAGATAGCTCTGCAAATGAAAAACCTGCTTAGGCAGGCTCAGGGACAAAAATGGATGAAAATAAAAAGCCTTCACTTTAAAATCAGGTGCAAGAAAAGGATGCCCATTGTCACTACTCCTGTTCAATATATTTCTGGAAACATTAGCCAGCAAGTACACAAGACAAAGCTATAAAGTGAATAATGATTGGAGATAAAGAAGTGCAAGTATGATTATTTGAGAGATGACATGATGCTATACCTAGAAGACTCCAAAAAGTCTACTAACTTGTAGATTTAATAATCAAATTCATTATCATATCAGGATACAAAATTAACATTCAAAACTTAAGGGCATTTCTATGCACAAAGAAGGAATGTACCAAGGAAGAAATTATGAAAAACACACCTTTTGTAACAACAACAAATATTGACATACTTAGGAATCAATCTCACAAAGGAAGTAAAAGATATATACAGTGAAAATTATTATACTCTGAAAAAAGAGATATAGAAGGATTTCAGAAAATGGAAAGATATTCCTTGCTCCAGGATAGGAAGAACCAACATTTTGAAAATGGCCATACTCCCAAAATTGTCACACAGATTCAGTGCAATCCCCCATTAAAATAATATTAGTACACATCAAAGATCTAGAAAAAACACTCTGAAAGTTCATCTGGAACCAGAAGGGATCTAGAATAGCAAATGCAATCCTGAATAATAAAGGAAAAGCAAGAGGCATCACAATCCCTGAATTGAAATTACACTGCAAAGCTATTACAATAAAATCAGATAGCACTGTCAAAAAAAGAAACCTGAGGATCAATGGAACAGACTACAGGATGTAGACACAACTATAAACACACTCAGCCTCCTTATCTTTGAAAAAGGGTCAAACATTAATTGGAAGAAAGATAGCCTCTGTAATAAAAGATTCTGGAAATACTGGCTCTCCACAAGCCAAAGTCTTAAACGAGACCTTTGCCTATCACCATGCACAAAACAACAGTTAAAATGGATCAAAGATTTAAATATTAAAGCTGAAACACTAAATCTTCTGCAAAAGAAAGTAAGTAGAAAACTTCAGGACATAGGGATATGTAAAGAATTCATGAACAACAACAAAAACCTGCATGGGAAATATTTCAAAGAATCAACAACTGGAATCTCATGTTTTTGAAAAGCTTCTGCGTGTCAAAGCAAATCACCAATGAGTAAAAAGAAAATCCATGAAATAGGAAATCATTGTAGCAAACTATCCACCAGATAAAGAACTCCGATCTAGAACATATAAATATTTTTTTTTTAAAAATCAGGCCTCCAAAATTCAAAGACCCAATCCAAAAATGTGCACCTGAGATGAATAATACACTTCACAAAAGAAGAGAAACAAATGGAAAATAAGTACATCAAAAAACAAAATTCAACATCATTGGTCATTCAAAAGCTGCAAATTTAAACAACCGTGAGATATCATCTTATATCAGGAAGAATGCTTATCATCAAAAAGTCCACCAATAACAAATGCTGGAGAGACTGTAGGCATAAAGTAACCCTTCTTCACTGTTGGTGGGAGTGTATGCTGGTATGACCATTATGGAAATCAATATAGAGATTCTTTAAGAAGTTAGCGTTGGAGGTACCATTCAAGCCAATCATTCCCCTCCTAGGTATTTTGCCAAAAGAGCTTACATCATCATAGCATAGCAATATGTATGCACCCATGCTTATACCAGTGCAATTTGTCATAGCTAAATCTTGGAAACAATCTTAATGACCATCAACTGAGGAATGGATAAAAAATATCATAGTTTTACACAACAAAGTATTATTCTGCTAAAAAAAGGTAAATCTGAGGTTTTTCTAGATAAATAGATGCAGCTAGAGACTATATTAGTAAGTGAAACAAATCAGATCTACATGTGCAAGCATCGTATTATCTTGCTAGTATGAGAACCTAAAAGAATTAATTAAATCTAAAAGGTACAACAGATATTGTGAAAGGGAAAGAAAGTGCTCAATGGGATGGAAAAACTGAGATGAGGAAAAGAACAAATGAGAGAAAGGAAAAAGATATATTTCACTTTATATGCAGAATAGTGTGGATAACTGTATTGTCTATTTCTACTGGTCTTCAGAAAAGGATAGTTACTACTTAAAAATTTTTTTGACCCTGTTTTTTTTCCTCTTTTGAATTTCTTATAATTTCTTTGTTACAATTTTGTTTTTCATTAAATGAATCTTACACTTTTATTGAATCTTACACTTATTATATCTGATAACCTAAACAAATAATTTGTAGATAGCTTCATGTAATACAGCAACAATTGCTGAATTCCTATTACTTTGTTTAGTGAAATCTTGTATCACTTATAATGCTGTTATTTTATATCATTATTTTGTATTCTTTTGAAATAAAAAAGTTGTGTATCTGATCTATTTCACTTATATTTATGGAGTCAAAAATGCACCCATTATACTATAAATGACTCCAGTTTGTCTTTCTTTAAGGCAGAATAGTAAACCATCATGTATAAGCACCACATTTTCCTTACTCAATCATCTGTTAATGGTCATATAGACAGCTTTCAAGGGAAAGCTCTTGTGACTTATATTGCTATAATCAAGGTTCTGTACATATGGCTATAATGTGATGTCTCTAATACTTTTAGAGTGATACATAGAACAGAGAATATTGGGGCAAAAGAAATTCTTGTATTTATTTTTTGAGGAATCTCCATCCCCATTTCCATAGTAATTTTACTAGTCTGCATCCGACCAGCAGTGTACAAATGCCTCTTTTTCCTCACATCCTCATGTGCATTTAATATTGTTTGATTTACTGATGATAGTTATCTTGTTAGAGCAAGATGGAATCCCATTGTGACTTGAATTGAATACTGTAATGGACAGAAAGGTTGAACATTTTTGTATTTTCAGGCCATTTACTTTTTCTGAGAAACGTGTGTTCATTTCAATTGCCCCTTTTTGATTGGTTCTTTTATTTGAGGGTCTAATTAATTTATATATTCTAGAGATTAACCCCCTGTCTAAAGAATAGCTGGAAAAAAATTCCCACTGTATAGATTGTCTTTTCCCTGTGACAGTTTTTCTTTTGTTGTCTGGTCACTATTTAACTTGATATGATTCCATTTATTAATTCTTATTGCTATTTCTTTGTGCATTTGAGTTCTGTTCAGGAAGTCTTCTACTATGCCTAGGTCTAGGATTTTTGCCTATTTTGTCTTCCAATACATTAAGTGTTTGTCTTTTATCACTTAGATGCTTGTTTAACTTTTATTTTATTTAATATGTAGTAAGGAATAAGGATTAAGATTCAATCTTTTGCATGTATATAGCATAGCCATTATATTCACCACAACATATTTATTTGTTTACTTATTTGTTTGTTTATTCATGTATTTAGTATAAGGTCTCACTACGCAGTGTGGACTCATAGTGACTTCCTGCTTTCAGTCTCACCAGCACTGTGATGAGAGGTGTGCACCACCACTCTGGTTCTCTGTGGCCAGGTCAGCATGCCAAGAGGTGGGGCCAGCAGCATGAGGTGCTGGGGATGGAGCCCTAGTCCAAGTGCTTGCATAAGCAGTAGCTTAGTCTGCTGAGCTATCTTGGTGGCCCTTCAGCACAATTTATTAAAGAGGCCATCTTTCCTCCACTGTGTTCCTTTTTCAAAATAGATGAATCTGTTTGGCATTATTTCTGCATCTTCTATTCTGTTCCCCTGACCCACATGTCTGTTTTGTGTTAATACTATCTTAGTTATACCATTGCAACTTTGTCATATAACTTAATGATTAGGAATGTGACCTTCAGCTTTGCTCTTATTGCCTAGGATTACTTTGTTATTCCAAGTCTCTTCTGAATTTCAGAATTGAATTCTCTAGTTCCATGAGAACCATTTCACTGAGATTATATTAGATCTCTACATGACTTTTGGAATTATCACCATTTTGCTTATAAAGGTACAGGGGACTTTTGTCCATTTTTGGATTCCTCTGTGCTCATTCAGAGTACTAGAGTTTTTAGTGCAGAGGTATTTTACTTGTGGATTAGCTTAATCTGCCAGTATTTAATGCTTACTACTGTTATTGTCAAGGACATTGCTTCCCTAACTTTTTCTTAGAGTGTTCAAGATTAGTATACAGGAAATGCTACTGATTTTTTGTGTTGATTTTGCATCCTGGACAGTAGTGAACTTGGTTATTAATTCTATCTGTCCTCAGGTGGAATTTCTTCATATTAGAAGTCTTTGAAGCATGAAAAACACTGTGACCCTTTGCTAGGGAACCGGATGCTGGGACAATTATCTACATTCTCCCTTTTGAAATCAATAGAAGAGATTTGATTTTGGGAAAGAAGCAAATACATGTTTAGCCATGGCTATAGGAGATCAATGAAAAGCAGACATTAACTAAAATTTTCTCTATAGTACAAGTAAAAATGTCCTTTTATTTCAATGGACCTACAAACCAAAGTATGTATGTGCGTGTGCACGCACACGCACACACACACACACACACACACACACACACACACACACACACAAACAGGATGATGAGGCATAGACAAGAAAAATCCAAAGCCACCAGAATTATTTGAAGTTAAACAGTACATAAATACAGTAAATAATGTGCTCCACAAACTCAAAGATATTTTTAACGGATAATGAACTTAATATGCCATTCTTACCCAGAGAAAAGTTAATAGCCAACTGGAACTCTAAATTTAATAAAGAGACCATTAATATGTGATCTCTTTTAGAAAATGTTTCATGGACTCTCAAGAATAACGTGCATACTGTCATGATTAGGTAGAGTGCTGAGTACATGCCACATTATAAAAGTAGGAAACTAACACATCATTCTTTATGTTTTAAATCCCCCTTCTTTATTATTTCCAGCTGCTGCCAAAATATGATTTACAAAGTTATTTCTAAAATTTTAGAGAAAAGCACGTCACAAACAAGTCATATTCATTGTAAAGCTGTTGATGAGGACACATATCTGGGTGAAATACAATAAACATCTTTGATAAATATAGTCAGAGATTTTTCTGTTCTAGAAAGCTGTATTGGACTGTTTTCATGACTGCATGGTCTTTAGAAATTTAACTTTTAAGAATTAAATAAATAATATTTAAGTAATTTAGAAATTCTTCACTGGTACATTTTCTCTTTCTGAATTCAAAATAAATGTTTCACCATTGAAATGTTTTTGTTCAGGGGAAAGATTGCTAACGATTTTGGCAAGGCTAATTTTGAGTAAATACATCATGAACAAAGAAGAGAAGAGCTAATAATGAGGAAAATATTTGTTACATAGTTTTCAAGAAACTGAAGAAGGAAGAGTCTATGGCAGCAGCCATCTTTACTCTGTATGCACAGTTCTGACAGGAAAGCGCTGGGTTAGGACAGGAAAATTGTCCACACTCTTTCTTCATTACATGTAACTTAATTACATCCACAGTCTAAGGAGAGATAATCAGGTAGAAAACTTGTCACTCCTTCCATCTTCATAATAACAGAGCAGTGACAAAAATGATGCTGGTAAAATTAATGATGCTCAATTACTTCTCACTGTACTACAAGTCACCCATTTCTAAATCATATAAGCAGAATTTTATCCTACTATGAGAAAAACATAAGCCTTAGAATAGGAAAAAATATAAAAACTAGTTTTATTAATTGAGTAATACTTTTTAAAAAAGTAAATCATTGTTTTAATAGAATATGTGTAAAGGAAGTTAGGAGTCTAAAGGTTAATATTAATAATTTTTGTCTTTCTTAAATATAAATTAATTCTTTTTTCATTTAAACTGACACTGCATATTGCCATAATTACTTGTTAATTTTTTTGGCTAATTGGCATCTTTATAAGTTTCATTGTTTATAATTTCAGAAGGTGATATAGACAGCATGAGGCAGACACTCTCAGGCAAAGCTGCTTTTCAAGAGGAATTTCCCTGACTGACTCTACTCTGGAGCAAGGATAGTGACAAATCTCCAGCAACAGTGAAACCACTATCAATATATGCTCAAAACCAACTCTGCAAACCAGGCATCTTTACAAAGGAGTAAGAGTGAGAAAGATTCATCCAACATGTCAAAAGCAACCAAAGAGCCTTTTAAAAAACTGTCATGATCTAAAGTAGATGCTGGGTTAGTTTGGATTTGTCTTTATGCCTCATTATTTTCTTTTAAATTTAGAATGTTTATTTGCTTAATTTTCAAAGTAGAAAATTTAAATAATTCAGGAATATAAAATGGTCAATAAATTCTAAAATTTTACTGCTTGAAGATCCATAATGTTAATATATTAATACCATTTAAAATAGATATACATACAGTAAGATGTTAAGCACACACAACTGTTTGTATATTCTTCTCATAGCTGAATGTTGAGTGAAGCAGTTCCTGCCATATTATAAATGTGTGCTAAATTCCCAGTAAGCCTGACAGCTTAAATTAAATACCTTCACATTTAAATAAATGTACTTAATACACTAGATGATAGCTATAGTGCCTTTCTTGGCGGAACATACTTCACCCAGAGCAGAAAACTAATTCTATCTGTTTATTTTTAAAAACCAAGTATTTGCCACAATTTTTACTTAAGTAGCGCCACCACTTCCATGGTCTCAGAGGCATTTTGTATTCAGTGACTCACTGATAAAATGATTTCCCAGGACGTACTATCTTGAACCAAATCAGGACAAAATTACATGTTTTTTTGTCCAACGCTGGAGTTGTCCAGATGGGCTGTTGAGGGTGTGGCTGTGATGGCATCAGAGTTAAACCTCCATTCTCCAAGTCCCGCCTCCTTCACCCTACCGCATATATTGAAAACATCCCCCCCAAATTTTCCCACTACTCTTCATAGCAATGTGTATCTCCTAATGGATTCCACATGCAACACAAGAAGGTTATTATTGAAAATTAAAGACAAGACTAAATTGCTGTTCAGGTGGGAACGCTTGGGCATTTTCTAAGATGTAAATATTGCTTCAGTGTTTCTGTTTCACTCTTAAGGAGAGAAGGGAGAAATTTTATTGTCCTAATCTCTTTAAATTTAGTAAAAAATGATAAAATAACAAACCATAGACTTAGGGAAACTATACACGTTTTCTGAAAATCACAGCTTCTTTATGACGAAGTCATGTTTTAAGCAGAAGCATAAGAGAAGAATATAGTAGTGACAAACACTTATATTTCTGCTCTCTAGTGGGTCAAGTGTGCATGAACCCTCATGGCCTGGAAAGAATTGTCATTTAGAGCTCAGTTATTGGAAAGGACCTCATCACAAAGGGCCTCCTTTTCGCAGCAAGATGCTGGAAGTAGAGTTGTGTCAGACTACTAGAAAACATTTATAGAAAAATACATCTATATTAGTCTATTGAATGTTGGCTTAACTATTAAGACATGTAAGAGGTGGTAGAAATTTTGGGAGATGGAAACCAGTGGAAGCCCTTGAATCAAGAGGGATGTGTTCTCATGACATACTTCTCTTAAGACAACTGGGTAATTCACACATGACCAATTAGTTCTAATGACAGAATTATTACAAAAGAAGTGTTCTGAGTCCTGTAGACCATTGTCCTTTTTGACTTTCTGTCTGAAATCTGATTGTTAACTCCAACACACACTCCTGCAATTGTGATCCACCACATGCCCTGTGGAACTGACCACAACAGAGCCCATGTAGTTGTCTGCCCCTGAGACTCCAAAGCATTTCAGTGTATCAGCTTAATACTGGAGGTATTTCACTATCACAATGTGAAGTTGACTACTGCAATGTGGCAACAACAGGACACCTGACACTGAGTAATTTATAGGAAGGAGACATTGATTTCTTCACAGTTCTAGAGCCTGGGAAGTGCAAGATAAAAGCACCAATATCTGGCAGGCACTTTTGTGCTACATCTTCACATGGTGGTGCACTTCACACTGGGGAAGGCACGAGAGAGAAAAAAAAAAGATTCAACTTTCCTTTTTATATGACATTAATCCAACCTGTGGAGGAAGATATTTCATAGCTTTGTCACCTCTGCAGCTCAAACCAGAGTAAAAGTTCAAATAAATACACAGTGAATGTAGTTTAATAGTTATTAAATGTGGTTTTGTAATTTTATACTGTTAGCATGGATTATTAAAGCAACACATATATATATAATTTACATGTATAGATTATATATAATTACATCTAAATGTGTATGACTTTTTTTCACTGAATCAGTTTGGCTAAGACTGAAGTAGGAAACTTCTTTGTTTTCTTCACACCAGTGTTCCAATCACATTGCATCAGATCTTCAATACCACTGGGTGATATTTTCAATGGATCCCATATGCATCGGTGCGGGTTACTGCAGGAAGCAGATATCATGTGCAACTTATAATTAGATATAATAAATTACATATTACAAGTATACTTTTTATATAGTACGTCTCATGCAAAAATGCATATGGTAGCATTTATAATTGTTTAATAGTATCTTATATTTTTGATGTATAGTAATTAATTTAACCAAATTCTCCTATCTTCCAGTGTAAGATGAGTAGATGAAAATCTTTAATATATCAAATATTGCATGTAATTTTCCCAATTATTTCTACATTGCAGTCAGAACATATTTTTAAAATAAAGATTCCATATGCCAATTCATATCATCAACAGCATGACTACTATTTTGTGCATGTCTTTAAGAAATGTTATCAGTTCTTAACTATAATGTAAAATACTCTCAATATTATATAAATTGTAGTTTGAATTTAGAAATCCTGTATCATATGTTAAGCAATTTATCTTGTCAATCCTTAGTTTTTTTAAATCAAGTAGGCAAAATAAAAATATTTCAATTTTTATTTGCTAATGCTGGAAAGCTAGTTTACTGAATATTAAGTTTGTCTTTTTAACAATATCTAGTTTATGTCATTACTAATCCTTTGCTATATAATCATTTTGTCTTATAAATGTTGTTATGTAAAAAAGATATTAATATATTCATAGTGTACTGTTTTAATATCTTGTCTTTGATTTGTTTTTACTTTATTTTGTTAAATTTCTTCTAGTACTTTTTTGTGTGAAGTGCTTCTATTATGAATTTATATCTAATGATAATTTTGATCTATTATCTATAAAATTATAGATTAGAAATTTATATTTTATCCTAGTGTGTCTTCATGATAAAAATTTTACAGTGAAAATGTTGGCTAATTTTAGCCTTTCCTTGTTTTATTTTTCTACTGATATATAACTGAATATCTTATCACTATTGATGCAAATTCTGTGAACCAACAATAATTACCCTTTACAGTGTAATCTTTATAAATACTATATGTGCTCAAAACAATTCCCATGAGAAACTCAAGCTATTAAACCCTCCGAAAGAGAATGTACAATTGTGGAGGGAAGTTTTATGATACCAAATGAAACTGAGTTTCTACACACCCAAGGACCCTGCATCTCTGTTTCTAGGATCCACGGACATCAACAGACTGTGTCATAGAGCCTAAGCCTTAGACAGCAGCTAACATCAGGGGCCCAGTTCATTTTTTATACCTTAATGTTGGGCTCACACAAACAGGATGGATACAATATTTAGTTTTCACAAAAGTACTTTAACAAAATAATTTCATTTGCAGTATTCTCCAATACATGAGAAAGTTTATCATTCATCTACTGTAGTGCTGCAATGGATATGCTATATCTGCCTTTATTGACCATAACCTCTCAGTTCTTACTACTCAGCACATGAAATCCTAAAGTTAGTCAATCATCTGGTTGTCTACACATGCTTCTAAGGTAGTTGCATTCTTTCTTCTGGTTCTTATTTTTAGAATATTTATTCATACATCACTCCTTCTGAGGAGTCATCCTAACCGTGAACTCTACAGTCTTTGTATATGTTTTAATGTCCTAACACATATATCTCATTGATACTAATCATCATCTAATTGTTGAAGTTAGTAAGTTTATGAAGGCTGAACTACCATATTATTAATACATTTGAGGCCTTCCAGAGCTCACGAGAAGTTTTTTTTTTTTTTTTTCATTTAAATTAAGGACAGTGTTGAATAATTTTTATTTTCTATATATTAATTTTATTGAGAAAGAAGTAGCAATGAGACAGTTTCAAAACAGATTAGTAGGACAGTTACAATAATTAACATATTACATATTGTTGTTTTCATAGTGGTTATTCATAGCACAAGATGCAGATGGCGTATCCTGTCCAAACAACTATAAGTACAAATCTTTCTTCTCATTGAATTAAGAGAAAGTAGCTGTATACCTATCCTAACTATTTTGTATATACAGACACGAAATGGTCCTTTATTTGTATCCCTTTTTTTTTGTTTTGTCAGAGATGGGTATTCCATTGCCATTTAAGTATTGTAGGTATGTGGATTCAGCAAAATAATCCAATATAGTTCAGTAGTCTATAATGATAGTGGGTTATGCATAGGACTAGCAATGTCAGGAGTTGTTGACTTTGAGTCTTTTACAGCTCAGCATATTAATATGGCTTTACTTTTTATACCTCGTTTTTATACTTTTTTGCTGGATGATCAAGACCAAGATAAAGCAAGATCTATATAACAAGAAATGTAAATTTTGTATGTGACAAGGTCAGTCAAATCCCCTCAGGATTTACCCTGAAAGCCTTACCACAGTTTGTAGATCCTTTGTCAGTGTCAGCCATGTGAATGAGAAAATATATTATTTTTTATTCACATGATAAGACATGTTTATGGATATATAAAATTCGGAATATTTTCCTAATAAAAAGGCCCATTAACAAGATATGCAAATAAGTCTCTTACTTTTTGAATATTCATAAAAAACAATTAATTCATCTATAAAAATATAGCCACCATAAAGTACATCAACCACATCTTTAATCATCTTTACATTTATGATACTTTTCACATGTTAGAGGATGCACATGACTAGTATTTTTGGTAATTTATTCTCTTTGGTTCATTTTATTGTCATAAGCAAAAGTTACTCAGTTATAAATGGAAATTTGGCAGTTGTTAATACTGAGATTCGGAATGTTCAGTTGTTAAATTTTCAAAAATTTTAACATTTATAATTTGATACACTTCAATCCATTATTCATTTTGTTAGTTTTCTCCTCTAGGAGACTGCAGGATGAACCACATGACATTGCAAAAGAGAGAAAGCCACTTACCTGACCTTCCTTTTAGTTTTTGTAAAGGAACAAAGAATCCTATCTTCAGGTCCCAAAACTTCTCATTAGAGTGCTTTCCATGGCAGGCACCCATGTTTTCTATTTATGAGTTCTCTGAGCAGATTTTCCTTGGTATGAAGGTATTGTGATGAAATATGGAGAAGAATCCTCACAAGTAGTTATCTACATGGTTGGTCTGTAGGACAGAGTCTATCTTTCCTCTGCTGTCCAGTCAGCTCTGAAACTATAAAGAAGATCTTTACTTTAAAATGCATATCAGATCAACAGAACAAAAGTGCAGGCTGTATTCAGCGGACACAGGAAAAGGAATTCTCAGCGTGTGGATTCCACAATGACGTTAAATCCATTCCATTTGAACAGCAGGATATGTGAGTCACTTGTAGTCAACAAACTCGTCTGGTACTTCTGGGCCTATAGAGATGAAAAGAATAAGGTTCTAGAAAAAGTGTGTTGGGTCAGGTCCAAAATTCTGGCAGACAGGCTGAGAATTGGTAGGACACAACACACTTCTTGCCTGGGATGCATACAGCTGCCCCGATTTTCAACTTATCACAAATTGACTTGATCATAGTGCCATGGTGTTTTCCTTGTTTTGTTTGTTCTGTTGGTTTTTTGTTTTGTTTTGTTTTGTTTTGTTTTGTTTTGTTTTTACATAGTATGAGGTCTCAATACACAATTTGGATTTCTAGTGATCCTCCTGTTTTCAGCCTCCCCAGAGGTGGGATTACAGGCATGAAACACCATGCCCAGTCTGGGAGGCCAGCTCAGCATGCCTAGTGGTGGGACTGGCATGACATGTAGTGCCAGGGATTGAACGTGTCCCTGTACTTGCTTAAGTAGTCACTTAGTCTACGGAGCTATCTCACTGGCCTATAGTTGCATGTTAAACATAAACCCTAATCAAAGGAAAATCAAGTAAACAAACAAAACTCTGAAAATGAAAGGTATACTTTTCAACCACATGTAGGTTTACCTTCACTGATTATGTTTTTGTTTTAGTGGTTACGAAGGTTTGTGGGGATTTCCAAGAGTTGAGCTTCCATATAAAGCCAGGTTGTACATCTGAACATCTGTTTTACTTCAATAGATAATATTTAGACCTTTGATAAATCTATACATTTAATATTTGTAACACTGTATGATAGGTACTATTATTTTCATCCTCTTGTAATTTTACAATGACTCATAATTATAGAAGAATTAATTGAAGCTTGTGGAGTGCAAGGCACTTACCTGAGTTCATAGATTTTTTTTTGTGAATGATAGTGTCTCTGATATTGTACATTAAGTGTTTTAATTAGAGGCCTAAGTTAGGTAGAAATATAGGCAGTCAGATGAAGCTGAGCCCTAGAGGAAGTCAGTACAGAAAATGGAAACACATTACACCTGGGGCTAGAAGTATACCTCTTTAGGGCCAGGCCTCATTATGGAGACAGAATTGTGTAGAATTGGGAATTGTGTAGACATGGGTCACTCTTGTGGTGGCTGGGACTCATGATTTGTCTCTTGCTGAAATGGTGCTTGTTCTTGTTATTTAAACTTGTGACATGACTCACTTCTCCACTGGATCAATATTACCTAGGTGGTGAGACTTGTCATTTTATTGGTTGGTCATAGTTTTATCCTGTCACTGTACTGATGTTGTGAGTTTACACTCAACTTGTGATTTTGTACCCACCTGGTGATTTTACTCTATAAAATTTCCTCTAAAAAATGAGGTTCATTGGTAAGGCAATGTCAGGTCTTCTCCTGCCTCTCAGGAGCTATTTCTCTCAATAAAGTTTTCCTACTCTTAATCTCTATTGTTCCTTAGAACTTGTTGTTTGAATTTTTGGCAACACAAACTTGGTATATCTGGCATCTAATAGATTGGGAGTTACAGCTATTTCCCCTGTGTCACTTTGACATGATAAAAGCAAAGGCTAAAAAGAAGTCCAAAGAATATGAGAACATAGGCACAAATTTTAATTGAAAAGAAAGAAAAAATCAGGAAGATATGTCAGCTTGAGGAGAAGAGGTAACAGAAGCACAACATTGTTTATGAGACAAAGAAAATCTGATCAGCCTAATAATATGGGAAAGAAGCCAATTTTCACTGAGTGGTTGTGTAGATTAACAACTGGTTACCCTCTGCCTCAGTCCTGGTCCTTCAAGGTGGCTCCTGAGAAGTCCTGGTCTTTTGTGATGACAGCTCCTGCTTGGGAGTGGGGCACCTTAGTTCCTGTCAGCAGATAATTGCTTCCCTGTAGGGGTAGTGCCCTTGGGGTGAACTGTCTTCAGAGGCTCTGCTGGAATCAAAGTTGACCACAGATTTAGGTCAATGGCTGGAAATTTTTAAGCTGTAAGGATTTTAGGAAGGAGACACTATAAAAGCTGATGGCTGAGTGACCCTACTAATCCTGAGAATACTTTAATTCCTCTTACCTTGGTTCTTAAAGAGGGATGTGTTAGGTAAACACAGGCCAAATAAGCCAGTTTTTAGAAAAACAATCATGAAATGAGCGGCATTCCTAGGTACTCAACTGAGCAGCAATAAGGTCCAAAGATTAACTTATTAGAGGAGACATAGTAAAAATAAAGGTAGAAATCTCAAGCTCTGTTCCACTTTTGCTTACTTCCTGGAGATCTACTGGCCTAAGTGAAAGCTAATACCCTTAACAAAACCAGCTTTAAATCTCTCATTCATCTGGCCTCAGCTTAGCCTTATTTAAATATAATATCGCTGCTTCTAACCACTTGTATTATAGCAGAGATTTTCATATCACTTAAAAACAGAAATGAGGCACCATCTCTACCAGGGCTAGATAGTAAATACTTTCAGCTTCTGAACCAAATGCCAAAAATCAAGAATATTATGTGGTTGCTTCTTTCACAAGAGAGACATCAAATTTGTGTCAATGAAATTCAAAATGGAATCATGATAATTAAAACTGTATGTGAACCGGGCTTGATACCTGTAATCCCAGCCACCTAGGAATCTGTTAGGAAATTAACAATTCGTACCCATCATGGGGAGTTTAACACATTAAAGAGGCCATGTTTCAAAGCAAAGCAAAACACAACAAAACCGAAAAAAGGGTTAAGGATATAACCTAGGGAAATGATCCTGGGGTGAATTCCAGGTACCACTACCACCAACAAAAATAATATGGATATATTTGCAGTTCTGCTGGAGAAGAAAGAAATTTTTATATGGAGAAATAAAATGAGACTTAATATTAAGATCTAAGGCTATTGTTCCTTGCTATAAAATCTACTACAAATATTCAACTATCAGAAAAATTTGGCATTCAAAAATAATCATCACCAGAACTGGCATAAATGTTTCATTTGATCAAAAAGCATCTTTCTCCAAGGAGCCACAGATCTATTCATTTTTTAATTAGCACTCCAAGAGGACTTTGCTAATGGCTTTTCACATAGGCTAGATTACTTCTTATTAGAGAAGGAGTTATCACTTACGAACATACTTTCCTTGAAAGCAACTCAGCCCTGGCATTGTGTCTGTACATGAAAAACCACACTTTGGGGATCAGACCATAATTTCACAGCATTTGCCAGATATATTTTAGAACCCTACATTGTATTAAGGTAATACAATATTAAACAGACAAAAAACTACTACATATAAAGCATAGTACATTTTATTATCTTGGAAAAGATGAAAAAATTAAGGGAAATTTAACTGTATGAATTATGTGCAAACTAATCAAAGACAGTTCTCTTGAGGAGGGTAATGTGAGGAGAGTTCAAATATTTGTTGAACAAGGAAAGTAGAAATTTTACATAAGATTCTTAACTTTAAATCTATATTGATATTTTTCACTTTAAAGATCCCAAAATTTTGACCCTCAAAAATTATATAAGCTAATATATTCTTACAGCTATGTGATTTAGTTTATTATATTTAAAGATCCAGTTTTATTTTATGTTCAAGAGTTAATTTGAGTAGCATTCAAACCTAAGAGAGATTTTTCCTTTTCTTAAGAACTTTTTTAGGACACTGCAATGTTCAAGTTTCTGATTCATTATTTCTAATTTACTCAAATTGTTTAAGAGAATGGTATGAACTCAATGGTGCAATTAGAGATCCTTAATAAGCTTTTTAACACTATTTTCTTAACTCCAGGATCTGACTCTGATTTGATTCTCATGTAACATGCTGTTAGGGATAATTTTTTAAAGAATGCTTGATAATTTGAGTTTTGTGTGACAACGAGATAAAAATAAGCACATGAGAAAACTTGATGCAGATGTGCTATTGTCACATTGATGCTTCTTAAATCACAAGTACTTGTCTTTTCTAAAGTTCTAAAATATCAAGTACACTTCTAACCTTACAAAAATATGTTAGAATGAATGATGTGCAAATAGAGTGTAACTGTGTCCCACTCCTTTCTAAGCATTAAGATCACGTCAGAGGTCATCTATCTAGCTGTCACAGATTTAAGAGCTTATTGAGAAATCCAAGGATCCAGCACTAAGTCAGTTGTATCAATTTAGCTTTCAAATTAAAAAAGAAAAAAAGGATGACTTGTCTAACATTATCTTTACGACAACCATGAAATGAGGTTCTTGCTCCTGTGACAAGGCCCAGAAAACCAGATCTAATGCAAATCGGTCAGTGTCCTAATAGTACAGGATGATATCAATGACTGGTCTGCAATAAGCAAAAGAAACAAAAACTTGTTCAAAGAGCACACATAGATGTCAGTGATGCTGAAATGCTAGAGGTGCACTGAAGAAAACTGTGAAGGAGGCTTCAGCTACCTGTCACCGATTTCTTTCTTCTGAAGTTAAAACTGTCAAAAAACTGCTGCCCCTTGACAAAGCATGGGTTTCTGTGCATCACTTGAAAACTGTTGGAAGAATTCCATGGAGCAGTCGAAAAGTCCCCCTTGGTTGATGAAATAGATCTTCTGGAAAGACTGCATCAGCATCAATTACTTCGGGTTTCTCTTGAATAGTGGCGAGGCAAGGGAGTAGCAGAATGATTTATAGAACTATTTAACAGGTGTCATGCTGAGTGGGTAGCATCTATGGGTGGTGTACATGAAGGGGAAAATAACATCAATTCTCTACTGAAATATTTGACTGCAGTTGGCAAAAGATAAATTCTAGAAATGAAGTTCCACGAAGAAATTGAGTAAAAAGTGCAGGAAGTTGGGCATTCTAGATAATGGTCATGAGCTCCACTTGCATCTCTGGAAAGGAGCTGAAAGAACAGCTGCGAGAATTCACTGTCACTAATTTAAAAGCTAAACAAATTAAAAATGAGGAGACACAACCCATAGCTTAGCTTGCACTCCTGCTGTAGACCTCGATCCCCAGCTCTAACACTGAAGTACTTTTCCATCTTTCCTGATTATAGTACAAAAATTTTGCTTCAAAATGTCCATCTTTCTCATTATACTCATTAAATCTCATAAATCATTTTATTTCTATTCAGTGTGTGTGTGTGTGTGTGTGTGTGTGTGTGTGTGTGTGTGTAGAATCAGTTGTAGAGTTCAAGCATCCTTTTGAATATTGTAGATAATTTTTTTTTAATTTTAGGACGGGGTCCACAGAGTCTTCAGGGTCTCACTATGTAGATCAGACTCGTAATAATTCTCCTGTTTTCAGCCTCCCAAGTGCTGAGATTATAGGCGAGCGCCACTACACCCAGTCTCAATTGTTGTCTCAGTGTACCTCGGGGGATGGGGCCTGCACGGCAGACCGAGGATACCATAAATAATTATTGTAACTCTTCTATCTACTCTTTATTATGTAATAAAGATCATTTTATTAATCCTCAAAGCATATTTATACTTAGCAGTTAACATGGCTATGAATTTATTTCAGACATAGCATAGAGTTTATTCTGCATCATTTTTAAACTCCATGTGGGAAAGAAATTTGTTGACAAACAAGAGAAAGAAAAGAACAGTGGTGGATCAGAGTAGTGAAACACCCTCTTAGCACTGAGCTAGAAGTACTGGGGCCAAATCCCACCTCAAGACCAGCTAAGCAGGCAAGTCGACGGCATGTCAAGGATTTTCTTGGTAAGAGTATTTTTGTTGTAACTCTTACTTTTGTATGTACATGATCATTATAATGTCATTATACTTATAAGCAAGGAAAATTTACTATGTCTATCTCTAAATCTATAGATAGATAGATAGATAGATAGATAGATAGATAGATAGATAGCTTAGTCATGTTTGTATTTTATAAAAGTTCCATTGTAAAAGAGACTACAAAATATGATGTGCAATATTAAAGAAGAAAATAAAAATTACTCTGAATTTCACTTACAGAAGTGAAGAACTATTAAGATATTGAAATACTATGTTGCTCTCTATTGATTTTTCAGCATAGCTAAAAAGGAATGCATTTAGACCTAGACAGAAAATGGAAGATGTTTATGAAAAATAACTTAGTAACAGACATTATTGATATCTTGCCTTAATCAAAAAAAGTTTAATATATTCAGTAGAACGTTCTCCCTTTTTTGAGTTGTTGTCCTTTTGTTTTCACTGTTTAAACAAATCTTATCTTGTGTTCTCTTTTCCCTTTCCTTTCAGTGAGAATAATATGAAAAGCAGTCACCATTGTGTATTTTTCCATTTACATGTAATCATACTTGAATAGGAATAATACACATTATTATTAAAATATACTGGAATTATGGAATACACGAATTTATTTATCTCTCTAAATACCATTACTTGGGTATATTTTTATAACTGCGAAATTCTATGTTCATTTGTGCATGTCCCATCTAACTTTTCTCAGAAAAGATTAAGGCTTTTCTGTTTTCCCAGCCTTACACTCTTGCCTCGTTTCTGTGCCACCAATATTACTGTCTCTTCTATAGCTTTTGCTATCCTTACATGTATCCTTACATGTACAAAACCATACTCCATTGTTATTTGTATTTGAATTTCTCTTACTGTTCATGAGGCAAGATTCTTTTTATGTTCATTAGTCATATTTGCTCTGAGGATTGCCTTGTGTATTCATTATTTTCTTCAACCCATTCTTACCTAGTTGTAAGAATTTCTTTATATAAGCCTAATAAATATTAATATTCCATCTTCTTACCTGCATTAAAATTATCCAAAGTTGCAGTTTGCTTATTGATTTTATAAGATGCGCTAGCTATTTATTTTTAATATTCCATAAGTTTGCACATTTCCTCATCTTTAGAATGATGTTCCCAAGGAGCTTTTCCTGGAATATATTTCACAAGCTCCTTGCTGATTTTTTTCTTGTTATTGAAGTTTAGAAAACATAAAATCATTTAATTTGTAGTATTTACTAAAATGCAATCATGAGACTAGCCCTTGACCCCATTTTCAAGCAGGAGTCATAATTTGTTGTTCTTTACAAAGGCAGTTCCGTAAACCAGGATAAGTTACTCCACTGGCCTCAGACGTGATTGCTAGCCTCCTAATAACTTTTTTTGGTATTTTGAGACAGGGTCCCTCTTTATAGTTCAGCCTGGCTTTGAGCTCCTTATGTAGTGCAGGAGTTGAGTTCATTTGAATACTCCTGTTTCAGCATCCCCAAAGCTGAAATTACTGAGATGCCACCACACCCAGCTCTCCCAACAACAATTTTTATAATTTTATACATTTTTGCCTTTTGGGAGAAAATAGGCCTCACCTGTTTTCTCACTCCTCCAAGCCAAAAATTTTACTGTGATTTATTTCTGGGGATTTTCTCTGTCTCTCTCTGTCTCTCTGTCTCTCTCTGTCTCTCTCTCTCTCCCCCTACTTTTCTTCCACTTCCATCTCTTCCACCACTTTTCTTTCTCTTCTTGTATTTAACAAACTGACACTAGGGTAAGGTGAATGAAGCATCACTCTCATCACTCTAGGTAACAACAAAAACAAGTAGTCATACAGTTTTTTTGTTTGGAAAATATTGCTTTGCTGAAATCAAAGGCAAACAACAAAGAGTAACAAATGAAGATGCATCACCCTTGCATGTGTAAGGGCACACACTCACGGGTGGACATGCTCATGCTACTCAGGAAAGAGTAGGGCACTCATGAATCACTGAAGCCACCCTTCAATGATAAGCCTGTCACCCCTGCAGAGCAGAATCTCTTTCCTAGGTTCAATACTCAATATTGCTGTAAGATTTCATTTTTGTTCCATTTCATTTTTTCATATACTGTAGCTATTTCAGTAGCATAAGAAAAGGGCATATTTTATGCTGCTAAGCAACCCACTTTATTAAAAAAATTAAAATTCATCTATTGGCAGAACTCTAAATCATATTACTGGACTCTAATTATTTGATTTCATCAAGAAAATATGTAACTCACATTTTACTCTTGCAAATGTTGCTCTGAATTGAAATCTGACAAAGGACAAGCCACTTGTGGAGAATACAAGAAAGTTGGATCCAAAATTGTGAAATCAGTGGGGCTGTGTTGCAAGCTTATAATTTGAAAATCATATTAAGTGGGAAGGAATGCTACAGGAATCAGAAGGCACAATAGAGTAGATAGAATATTAGTCCTGTGATTTCTGAAATTTCAGCCAAGCTAATATCTCAAAACTATGAGGCACTAAAGTTTTCTCTAAGAATCAATAAACACTAATTATTAGTGCAGTTGTAGGCAGTATTCTAAGTTGGTCTCCAGGAATCCCACTTCTTAGTATGCACTTCTTCCTTTGGACCTGGGTGGATTTGTAGATATGGAGGGATGTTTCTTGTAGAAGGAGAAGATGCTATCTGAAAAAGACATAATTGAGGAATCTAATCAGTTAACTCTTAAAATATCTATGAAGTAATTTTACAAAAGCATTAAATCTTCTTTGGGCAGAGGTAGTATTTGAAAGAGATGCAGCCTTCTGACCCGGACAACAGCAAAACTTCATCCTGTAACCTGTGCAAGGAGAGGACCAGATGGCAAGGACCGCTAGTTGTGGAGAGCCTCACCCTACAATCAGGAAACAAAAATCAACACACACTAATAGAAAAGTGAAAATATTAGGTCTATGTTCTGCAAATAATTAAATTCTATCAGTAGTCTGGATGTGCCTGAAAGAAGACCCCATTACCAGATGTTTGGATCTTCCTGGCTTATGTTCTGCATTGTGTCTGTGTGGAGGACCCCCTGAGCAGCTCCTTGAAAGAAGAGCAACTGTCTCCATTTTGACTGGGCCTGACCTTATTTCCTTGTATTGTTCTGTACAGAGCTGGCTAGGACTTCTGTTTATCCTTCAATTGGCCTTAAGCAATGTGTATTGGTCTAGCTGAGGTGCTGGTGATAGTCTTTGAAGGTGGCATGCGTGTTTCCCTGGTAACCTACACCTGCTGCTCTTTAATGTGAACCAGGTTGAGACAGGATGGTAGAGCTAATGCTCTGCGGTGCCAGCTGGGATCGAGCCTCGAGACAGAGGCTATGACTTCCTGGGACTTGAAAGACTACATCAAAGCTGAAGCACCAGATTTACCAAAACATTAGATACTATATAATGCAGATTACTCTCTCTGCATATCCTCTCTGCATATTGCAGAGGTAAATGTAGGCCACCCACCTAGCTCAGCTCACATTGATCACCTACTTCCCACAATTCTCAATCAATCCTCCTCAAGCCACTTCCCCACTGAAGAAAAACTGGATGAGGCCCTGGTTCACTCTCTTGGTTCTGGAAAGCCATCTTCGTGGCTGGACTTAGAGCCCCTTGACTCCCTGATGACTGAAAATATAATTTAGTGTCCCTATTTTCACCGTGGGTAGCATTGTAAGTGGTAGATTGGAATCAACTTGATGGGATTCCAATAAAATAACTTTAGTATTACAAATATTGGCTTCTTGGACCGAGATGAGGACCTGGAAATGTCTCCTACATGTCTGGTCTGTATCAGTGTCTCAGTTCTCTCATTCTCCTCAAGAAGAACTAGGAAGAGGACCATAGCAAAAGAATTAGCAAGTAGCAGGTTCAGCAAGTAACTTTCTTGCATAGCAGATGTAGCATACTATTAAGCATGGCAATTTATTAAGGATGATACAGTCCCAAGAAGGTGAGTGAGCAAAGCCACAGGTGGAAACTGGTTTATAGCAGACACAGGACTTGTAGGGAGGCAAGAGGATATTGCAGTGAAGAGCTTAGAGTCCCAAGGATTGTTTTCCTCTACACTTTTAGAACTTGAGCTGGTTGGCTGTGTTAACTAATAGAGCTCTTTCCAATGACCAGCAGGACTCCACCTCTCCTTCTAAACAAAGAATATTTTATCTGATGCAATTGATTTTTTTTAATGCATCTGGTATAGGGTCTCATAACACAGCTTGGACTCATAGAGATTCTCCTGTTTTCAGCCTCCCTAGTGCTAGGAATACAGGCATGTACCACCATGCCCAGACTAGATGGCTGGCTCAGTGTGCCCAGGGGCAGGGCCAGTGCAGCATGTGGTGCCAGCGATCGAGCCCCAGTGCCTGTGCTTGCCTAAAGAGGTATAAGTCTGCTGAGCTGTCTTGCTGGCCCTCTAACACGATCTTGAGCAGGGTGAGAAGGCAGCTACGCCCATCAAGAAGATTGAACCGGCAATATAAATATATGATAATGATGTTGAGTTGGACCAGCATGGTTTGTACTCCCACCTCTGAAAATACTGACATCGATTTATATGCTATAACCAAAACATATGGTGAATACTTACACTTTAAAATTATTACAGTAAAAGACATGATGCTATTAAGCTCCCCTCAAAACACTCTACCTTACTTCAAATGCATCTTTCTCGTCTTTCTTGCCATTTTCTGAAGCAGTCTGGAAGTGTTCTTTCCTGTGTCTTTATTTATGCTGTTGCTGATACCTTGATATTCTACATCCAAATACTTACTTTTCATTTCATTTTGACTCTAGGAATGAGTCCAAACTTGCATGGTCCAGGTCTAGTGAATAAGGCGGATAAGAATGCACTGAGATGTTTTTACAATCTGCCTTTTCCTAGACGATACTTCAACATAATTTTTATCACAGACACTCCTATAAGAGAGCTTCCAGAAAGGCTTCAGAATGCAGCAAGAATGATGACATAAGTATGTTCCTGATGAGGGGGGTAATCTGAAGAGGATTAATGAAAGTTCTTTCACTATAATACTTTTTAAATTTTAGCATTCGCCATATATTTTCATCACACATCAGAAAAGAGTGCAAATGGGATACCTCAAGGGGCTCAGTAGTCTTTCTCAAGAAATTGTGGGAGCCATAAGCACAGGAAGTTTAAAGAACCACCGATAGAGTGCGCGGTTTCTCTTTGCACCCAACAGTAATTTTCCCAGCCCCAGCTCAGATCTAGCTAACTTTTTACTGTCTCAGTTTCCTCCTCTCAGAAAAAAAAACAATGCAGCTGCATCTTCACTGTGGAAAAGCCTGTCTAAAGGACCTAGAGGAGCCTATCCAGATTCCTGACACAGACTATACAGAAAATCCGGGTGACTTGTTTTAAGTTCCCAGTAATATTTCCTGTGGCAAAACAAAATTGATAAAGGATAAATGTTGATGCGTCATAATGTACTTAATAAAATACATAATCCTCTTATCACACATATTGGAGCTGAGAGGCTAGATAATAAATAATTCTTATGTCCCTGTTACATAACATTTCTTCACAGTAGCATACAAAAAGTATGATGGGAGGAATATTCTCTAGTATTGAATGAAAAACCTTGATCAATTCTGCCCACTAACACTGTCATATGGTCTTTGTAATGTACACTATGTTGCTGCTATGAAAATAAAAATGATATTGCTTTTTAAGTTCAATTATAATAAAGTACAAGTTTATCAACTGAATGTGTATGCGCACATGTGTGCATGTGCATGTGTGTATGAGTGTGTGTGTGTGTGTGTGTGTGTGTGTGTGTGTGTGTGTGCATATGTTGTGGCTGGGTTGGGTTGGGGAATCCATGGTAATGCCCACTAATGACCATATGCTAATGAAGTGATTTTTCTTTTTCCTCCATTTTTCTACATTTCTAAGTCAGACTTTGGTGTTCTTTTTTTTTTTTTCTTTCCTCCATTCTGGATAACACATCAGCACAAATGGGGTGAATTAGAACAGTGGATCTTTATTGTCTCAGAGTTCAGGAGTCTCAACAAATTGACTCATTTGCAGATTTGTGGGGAAAAACTTCCAACTGTCATAAACCTTTCTTCTGTCTCTGGTATCTGTTGGCAGTCACTGGCATTTCTTCATTTGCCTCCCTCCCTTTTGCTTCTTTTATCATGCAGCCTTCTCTGTGTATTTGTGTTACCTTTATCCTCTATCTCTTAAACATACTCTCAGTGTGAGAGGGCTCATTCCATTCCTGTATGGTCTGGCTTTGAACCCCACCTTGATGGTATTTGTAAAGACTTCTTCACATAAATTCATAAAGACCCCATGCAGTCTACTGCATGTAGTAGTATTCGCAAACTTAAGCCCACTATTGGACCTGTAATAGTTTATTTAGTCTCCAAACAATTCCATAGTTGAATCATGTAACAGTTATATAACTGAATAACAATTTAAAGAAGATGAAATTACTCAGTGTCTCAGTTACTTTAGTCGTTAAGGAGGCACAGTATCTGACACCCACATGTCAAACAAAGAAACGTTTATTTTAGCTCTTATTAGAGGTTTCAGTCCTAGACAGCTGGCTCCAAGGCAGGATGACATGGAAGAAGGGCTTCGCAGAGGACAAAAACTTCACAGCATGGCAGGCAGGAAGTAGCCCACTTGTCTCTTCTGTTCCTTTATTCTAGCCAGGCTACCAGCCTATTGGTTGGTGCCACATACTCACAGTGGGGGTCTGCTGTCCCTATTAGATCCATTTTGTCACATCTGAACTATGCCCTAATTCATTCAATGGACTAACACAATTATCTCCTGCCCATAACCCATTTTTCACATGTCCTAGATTCAGCCATCTTGGCAAAGGATGAGACGCTTAGATGAAAACCAAAGCAGAAAGTGGTGACAGGAAATGGTACCAAGGTAATCGAAGAGCAATTTTCATGGAAGCCCATAGACAAGTTTAAGATTTGTAGGAAATTCTTAAGCTCTCTAGAGTTTGGTTTTGTTTGTAAGACAAGGTCTCGGTATGTAGATTCAGCTGGACATAACATCACTATATAATCAATTATGGCCTCAAATTCATAATGATCCCCTGCCTCAGCCTTCTAAGTGCTGGTATTACACAATAGCTTTAGTGTTATCATTTATGAGTCAAAAGATTGTACTGAATGATCTCAAAGATGTTTTCTAGTTAGTGCATTCTACAAACTTAACTAGAATATTTCTTTTCTTCTCTTGACTTCCTGCCAAAAACCAAACATTCTACCTCTGATCACAGCTGCAGGGGTGACCTGCCAGTGGTCCTGCTCTCACTCTCACCTTAAAGCATTAGTGATATTCTTGTGCAGTCTCAATAATTGCTTTCTTTTCAATGTGAAAACAGACCTGATGACTCCTTCCCATACGTTCTCACAAATACTCTGTGGCTTGTGTGGCTTGTGTCCCTTGTGCCTCCTTGGCCTCTGTCACCTGAACACTGTCAGGGCCCAGCCCACAGTTGACTCCCAAGACTACCAAGAATCCTTCTCTCTCCCTTCTGAAAAGCTAATTCATTTTTCTCTTTTTCTGAACATTCTGATTTCCTTCCAGAGTCCCTCTTATACCCCTACCTTCAAAGCTCTCTGTCCCTGTCTTTACTTCTGCATAAGTTTTCTTTTTCTCTACAAAGATACTCATTCCATATCCTGTTATTTTTCTAAATATTAGTTAGTTCTAAACCACAGAATAAACTAACATCTCTCTTCCATCCAGTTGGATGAACAGTGATGCAATTATTTTAAATACACAAAAATGAGCCAATGATCTCCTCCACTTCCTCTGATCCTACTAAGTCAACCCAATATTGTCTCTTTCCTAGATGATGACAGTGACACATCCCACGTGTGTCTCCTCTTTGCCCACTACTCCATCAACAGCCATTTAAGGAGTGAGTAAGGTCATTCTGGACCTTTGAGAACAAGAGAAAAAGCAGTTGCATTCATCATGGCTTGGCCTGGTTACATCACCACTGTCATCTCTGGACTTCTCCCAGATCTTTATACTCTAGTGGGCTCAGCCCCTTGCAATTCCTCAGCCACAGCAGGCTTTCCATTTCCTTTAGATTGCTGAAATCTCTTCCTGATTACTGAGAAAAGCTCCTCTGGTTTCACATAACTTTAACCAACTGACAAAATCACTGATTTTGGAAATTACACAGCTGTATGCTGACTTTGCTGTACAAGACACCTTAGTTTCCCAGTGACTATTGTAGAAGTCATCTCTAATAGAAGACAGGTAACAAGTTAAAGGCAGTTCTCAGAGAATGTGATCTTCCCTTGTTCTCTAGGGGGAAATTCACATAGCTTTTCCTGCTCCCTGGGAAAGGCTGCATTTGCATGATAATAATTAACTAGTAAATTAGATATTTCTGGAAAAAGCAACTAAAAAAACAGGAGTCAGGAGACTTCTTTTTTTCATAATTTTATTGAGAAACAAATAGCAATGAGACAGTTCAACATATCAATATTTGATGAAAAATGCCTGTTCCATGTTATGCCTAAGATGTTTGATATTCAGACAGACAGTGAGGTTAAGCTTAACAGCCTAAGTTGTATGGTAATAACAATAAGCTTGTCTTCTGGATGGTTAACAACCTAAGTTTGCAGACCAAAATTAGAGAAAAAGGAGGGCTACAAGGAAAGCCAACATTTTGGCCCTAGCCTTCTAAGGTCAATTAAGACTCAGGACATATGAGAACTTGTACTGTTACATCATGTAACTCAGTAGTGTCCCAAATTTTCTGATCAAGGAGGTTATGGGGCCAAAGAGGAAAGTGATTGATGATGTAGACTGTGCCTAAGGAGAGTCACATGGAGAGAAAACATTCTCTCCGGCTTTCACAGAGAGCACATTGGCCAAGCAATGGCCATGACTCATCCACATGGCTGACACTGACAAAGGTTCTACAATCTGAGGTACAGGATCTCAGGATAAATCTTGAGGGGATTTGGCTGACCTTATCAGACCAAAAAGCTACAACTCTTGTTGCATAAGTCCTGCATTACCTTGGTCTTAACCATCCAGCAGAAAAGTATAAAAACAAAATATAAGAAGTAAAGCCATGTTGTTATGTTGAGCTATAGGGGACTCAGGTCAACAATTTCTGACATTGCCAGTCAAGCGGAAGGAGACTTCTTTTAAGGAAAAAAGGTAAAACATTTTCATAACAAAGTAGGAGAACAACAATAGTTGATACAAGACTCTTAAAACAGAACATTTTCCTTAAATTTATGGAAATCAGAACCCCTGCTGACCTAACAATACAGCCTGTCTGATAGGCTACTGCTCAGCTCCTGCAAGCTCTCACCCTGCAGCCCAGTGCTAGACGGCAGTTGTGAGGTATATCTTCTATGTTTGGTTTGTTAGATTTCTAGTTCAATTATTTTGCTTGTTCCAACACCTTGTCTCTAACTCTGTGGCTCTCTCTAGAAATGGCAATGAGTAAGTTCCACTGTTCTAGCAGCACCTAGTTTTCTCACCTATCTGCTGAAATACTACTTGATTACAAGCTCTTTTTCTGAAAACTTTAAATAAATATCACGATGTTTCTGCCTTGTTTTCCTTCATCATTATATTTTCCTCTCTGAATTCTGTCCTATTCTACATTCTGTGCATATATTGTTCGTTTGATAAGAATTGATTTCTCTCCTTTTAAAATGGAGTTTCCCAGGGTCAGTGCTTTTGCCCAATTGTGGTGTGGCCGACAGCCTCCCCCGCTGGCTCAGAGCCTGGCCTGCTGGATGGCTCAGTAAGTGCTTGTTAAGAAAATGCATTGGACATGAATGCCATAAACTCTGCAACATGAACTTGAAAAATATCTTGCTGTATAATAAAAAATTTTGTAACGTGCATTTCATATTGCTTAGCTGGAATTAGTGCTTGGTGGAAGAGTACTAAGGCAGTGGGAAAATTCCCTAAGTGAAAGGAAATAAACCTATAAAAATAAAGATCTAGTTATCTGTTTCCTGATGCATTTCTAAAATATACCTTCCAAATGAGACAGCAACATAGACTGGAGATAAGTGCACTAAATTTAGCCAGTCTTAGCTAAGATAAGCATAAGCGACAAAGAAGCCAAAACCTGTGGCCAGATTAAAGCAACCTTGTCTACGGGCAGAAGGATTCATTTCAGTGACACATATGGCTTTGAACCCCAGCACTGCTCCTGTCTACTGACAATAGAAAACAAGAAGATTCATTTATCTTTCTCTGTCCCATTTTATTTGTAGGGATTTTTTTCTCTGATGCATAGGAAGTGCTAAAAGCATGCTAACTTGTATGTATACTTTTAATAACATCTACTTTCAGCATTTCATTTCATCAAAAGAAAACATGTCAGACTCTGGTTGCCCAGGTGTATCATTTTAATATGTTAGGAGAGGAAAATGCTTAGGCATAGAATTATTTTTATTCTTCAATGAGATCTTGCACAATCCCTACAACTTAAAATGTAGATAATACTGTCCTACTATTTGAAAACAATATACGGAATGTTTAATTATAAATTATAAAGAACCAGATAACTTTAAAAATATAATATTCATATTTTTGGGGAATAAATATATACCAATATACTTATGATAGAAATAGAAATAACATATTTATAATAATAAAACATATTCCAGTATCAATACAACAATAACTTTATCCTGCAGATTGCTAACAATGTTAGATTGTTTTGAAATTGTTCATTTACTTCAAATTCCACTAAACAATACAAAAGATCTTCACTTTGCACAGTGCACACTAATAGAATGTCAGAAATGTGTATTGATTTACATAGTTTGTCTCTCTCTTTTACTCTCTTTCTCCTTTTTTTCTTCTGGCAGTACTGAGGACTGAACCCAGGGCCTTTCACTGAGTAACACCCACAGCCTTACTTATAATTTTATTCTTTTCAATTTTGAGACAGGGTGTCATTATATCCTGGAGTTGTCCAGGTTGTGTTTGAATTTGTAATCTTCTTCCCTTCATGTCTCAGAGCTTTGGGATTATGGGTGAACACCACCAACCTGGACACTCTATTTTACATATTTATGATTTACAGAGAGAATCTATTAACTTTGTGCTCTGTAAACTGAGGACTACCTGTGTAAAGCAGTGCCTAGTATACAGATTCTGTAGCCAAGTGGTTTCAGTTTCAATAAATCTTCATTGACTATTTGCATAGCACTAAAAAATGGGTATACCAAGTAAGAGAATTATAGTAATAGGGCACATCTCATCAATGGTTGTGAGATTTAGGTGAAGTAATAAAGTAAATCTTATAGAACTGCAGCTGATACTTTGCAAATGTAGATTTTAGTAATTTCTTTTAACTTTCTTATTAGTGTTATCAATGTATGTTGAGAAGTCTGGGGTGATATAAAGCTAAAATAGTAAGAAATGTTATACTATTCTTTGACTTCAAAAGCAAACTAGCATCTACTGTCAGGAGAATATTTGAGTCAGACAAAAAGTGAGTTTACATAATTTCAGCTTATTCAGGTTACCTTAACATCTACATAAAAGACAGACATTAATTTCTTGGCATTGTTTACTAAATTTGGCATTTTTAATTTCTTCAAAATTCAGATATTTTATTCATAACAAAAA
>NW_004524627.1:387937-388902 GCF_000260255.1 Octodon degus | reverse complement strand
GCCTGCCTTACCAGACCTGCCCTTAAGGCAGCCTGAGCTAGCATAAAAAAAATCTCAAATTTGAGGATAGAGAAAAAGCAAGGTAAAAAAGAACATCTCAGTTCTTGTAATTACTGAAATACAATAGATATCCTACAATTCCAAGAAAAAATTCTACAGCTATATTTACAATAAATCTTTTGACAGAATGACTATAACTTTAAATCCTAATCCCATAAATTTGAATGGAATCTTTTATTCACATGCTTTTATTTTTTTCAGATGGTCATTGTTTTCTCTTCTATAGTGATAGTAGAGATCACATTTGCTTACCAGAAAATACCTCCTTCAGACAGAGAATGACAATTGATGAACTCTTCACTTTTCCCATGTGCTAACTCAGATCTCTTGCTCCTCGTGGAATCCTGAGTGATAAACAATGGTCTTTGGAAAAAACTGTGAGTGCTTAAATTAAAGAAATAAATGCTACAATTTCTTTCTTTAATAGGCACCTTGCCAGCAATCATGGGTAAGTTAAACCAAAGTGAAGGAAAGTATTTTGATTGGAACTAAAGGCAAAGTGTCTAGACATTTTTTTTTTCAGGCTAAGTACTCTAATTTTTAAAATGCAAGCATTCCCCATATTTTTTATCACATTTTGATAAATTCTGGCTAAAATAATTGGCATAATCCAGTGCCTTCAGAGAAGATTTTTGTAATAAATGCTATTGATTATTGAAATAAAGAGCTTGTTCTGTAAAGATTATTCAAATTACAGAGGCAGTACAATATTTGATATACTAGTGACAGTCTCGTGTTGAGTCAATCACTGCCCCATCACAGATATGAAATCATTTTCATTATTTCAAGTCATAGTCTTTAAAAATTAACACCAAGTTGTTAAATAGTCTGAAGAGACTTTCTTAAACCATATTTTGTGTGTCACATAAACTACAGCCAATTGTGTACTAGTTATGCTATTCGAT
>NW_004524627.1:371189-386282 GCF_000260255.1 Octodon degus | reverse complement strand
AATAATATTTATTGGGTAAATGTATTGAATTATAATTCTTTGTGCGATATCAAAATTTAAAAAATGAAATATGGACTAGTTCAAAGTATGTATAAGGGTTGGTAGAACAATGAAGAGTACTGAAACTGCCAACAATTGGTCTGAGACAGGGAGGACTGTAAGAGTTCCATTCTACATGGCCCCCTGAAGCTTCATCATAGGCAGGATTAATGAAAAGAGATTAGAATATGGGGGCTCACACCTGACGTACTGCTTAGTGGAGTTCAGTCAGAAGAGCTGGGTTGTCACTGCAGGCATGGCCTGGAAGGGTTTATCTTTCTCCCAGGTCCCATCTCTCCCTTCCCTTGTCTCTTCTCCTTTTTCCTGCCTGCTTCTTGGACACCATGCCCTGAGCAGCCCTCTTGCACCACGGGGTTGGCCATGCCATCCAGACTTTGGGCTAGCTGACTCTGAACCAAAATATGAGCCACAGGGTACCTCTCTGGTAAGTTGCTGCTGCCAGTAATGTGTCTCAGAGATGTTAAAATGACCAGGACAAAGGCAAAATTAATAATGTGCTCTTGTTTCATATATAAATAAAACCTTCAAAAGTTGCTTATTATATTTCTATTTTTACTATGAACTAGTGATTGATATAAAATTCTTTAAAGGGTAAAATTAACTGAAGACTCCTTTGGGGAAAACTATCAAAATAAAGACACTTCTTTTAAATAGGTATGTGTGTGTAGAATCCTCTGTCCCACAAACATGTCCTGAACTCTACACACTGTACATATATTAATTGTCAAAATGGACATAACAGATATTTTAAAGTTATAAATATTAAAATAGACCATTTTTTCTGGTGAGTCCAGGATATGCACAATAATCTTAATTACCTCCTCCTAGAGTCAGAGAGAAGAGAAGAGGGAAAGGTGAGATGGAAGGGTAGATGAGAGAGATATAAAATGGTAAAATGAGTCAAGTAACTGATGTTGACTTTGATGATTAAGGGGAACAGGGATTATAGGCTGAAGTCTCAAGCATGTGAGAACAACTTCTAGCTGATAGTAAGAATATAAGTGATACAGTCCTTCCCCTCTGTGGAACCAAAGTTTAAAACTACCAGAATATTTGGATTTTTCATCCAGGCTGACCAAAACTGGGGTTTTGCCTCTGGAGACAGAGAAAAGAAATCAGCCAAACCCCAAACTACAGTGACATTTATAGAGTATTACTGAGCTAAGAATTAGTAAGTTCATATTATTTTAAATATCCCTGAGCATGAGAATGCTATGGAAACAATGGAAAACTAGTGCATATAATACGGAATTGAGTCAAGTGACACATTCACAAAATATGAATCCATCATCTATAATGACTTTTAATATTCTCACGTACTGTTTACTTTTAATATTTTGCAAATTGTGCACAGAGACACTTTTATGACACCAAATATGCAGCAGTTTTTTCTTGTCAGTTTTTGTACTCTTGCCAAAAAATGCTTACAGTTCTCTCACTAAGCCAACTTGTTTTCTCTTTCATTTGTTAAAAATTAGGAGAATTTCATATGTTTTCAAAACCATGTTTCCTCCTTTCTCTTCTCTACCAAAAATAATACCAAGTCTAATTAGGTAAATCTCCCCCAGATTTTGACATTATATGATGATATATCATAAACTTAATGAATATGCTGAGACATTTTTCAATAAGGATGTAACAATGATCACAGTTTCATTAAATCCCATTAATAACATTAATTATGATGGAAGCTAGTCCTTCATATTTCACTTTTTTAATGTCATCTAGTGAAACCATTGGAGTCACAACTAAAATATAATAAATGTATATATATAAACATATAATAAAGGAATATATTTAGGGAATTTTTTCTTTTGCTCCAAATGCCTTCAGGGCAGGTTTGGCTGGCTTGAGTTGTAGGGATCGAGCCACAGCAACCTGAGCCTGACTGCTTTGTTGAAGCAGCCACTTAAAGAACTGATCTAAGGGGCAGGCCCCCAAGGGAATTTATTTTTGCTAATATCATGCTCAAAAGAGTAGGATCCAGTTAATTTCTCAGTGTCCCCCAATGCCTGGTAGTAAGTCCTGAGCATTAAATCTCATATTGTAAAATATTTGAATGTAAATGCCTATTGGATACTTATTTCTTTAGTCATTTGTAATACAGGGCTTAGTTTTGTTTTTTGTGGTTTCACTTATTATGTCACTTACAGTGTGAAAATATTAAATGGAAGATTTCAGAAATAAGCCAGTAATCAGTTTTAAACTGCGCCTATCTCAGTAGAATGAAAAAAAAAAAAAGTTCATGTTGTTGTGCTCTATGACTCAGGCCAAGAATCTATGGTACATGTGCTACTGACACTTCAGTCATTTGGGGGCTGTCTCGATTATCAGACTATTGAGCTTGTGTTCAAGAAGCACTTACATTAACAGTGGCACATGAAAATGAGATTAATAATGACAGAGAGAAGTACTAGGTGAAAAGATGAAAGTTTTGTGGGGTTTTTTGGGTTTTTTTTTTTGTTTGTTTGTTTTTTGTTTTTGGTATTCAATAAAAGGTCTACAGGGTGTTCATGGTCTCACTTCTAGATCGGACTCATAATGATCTGCCTGTTTACAGCCTCCCAAGAGCTGGGATTACAGGTGTGAGCCACCACACCCAGTCTCAATTGCCATCTCAGCATTCCCCAGGGGCAGGGCCACCACTGCAGGCCCAGGGGTTTGAACCCTCACCCCTGCTTGTAGGTGCTTTAATCTGTTAAGCTATTTGACCAGCCCCGAAAGTTCTTGACTTTATGTGAAATGATGGAAGTTCTTGAACTGAGTTGGGAAAAAAACTTGATGTTGCTAAAATTCATGTTAAGAACAAATCACTGTGAAATTGTGGAGAGAAAAAACAAAAATCATACTAATTTTTAAATCGCTTCTCAAGTAGAGAAAGTTACAAACTTAGTATGAGAAATACACAGTGAATATGAAAGACATATTGATTGTAGTGGGTTGTGATTAAAATAGGAAAGTTTCCTCCAAAGATTTATGCACCAAAGTCTTGATCCTTGCATTGGATGATTCATGTGCCAGCTTGAGAAGTGTAGAAGCTTAATGAAATGACTCAGCAGTTCTAAATCCTGGGATGTAGAGGACCTGCCCTGGGACAGCTGTCTGCACCCCAGGATGTTGTAATGGTTGGTTCATTATAGCAACTTGAGAAGTTAGAAGCTTAACTAAATGAGTCAGCAATTCAACAACCTAAGAACTAGAGGACGTGCCCTAGAGTATCTGTCCACCCTAGGATGACCCTCATGAAAGCACTCATGCTGGGTTGCTTAGCCTGCGTCAGTATAAGGAAGGAAAAGAGACTCGTTCTCTTCTTTTCTACTCTAGTTGCTTTTGTATCTTCCACTGCCATGAACATTTGCCCCCCTGTCATGCTACCTTGCCTTGGAGCCAACTCAGTATAGACTGACACTTCCATAAACAGTGAGCTAAATTAACCTTTCTTCCTTTAATTTTGGGTCTTGGGTATTTTGTCTCAGCTAGAGAAGAGTAACTAAGACAATCAACAACATTCAGAAGGGAGCATAGTGAGGTGACTGTATCCTGAAGGGGCTGGCAATTCACTCACTGATGAATTTTTAACTTACAAAACGCTTGGAAGGCAGCACCCAGCTGAAAGAACTGGGACGCTGGGGGTGTGGTGCCTTTGGCAACTGTGCTCATCCCTTGCCTTTCCCACTCTGTCCCTCACACGCTGCTTCCTGGCTGCCAAGTGGTGAGCAGCTCCAGTCTGCCATGCCCTTGGGCCCAGGTCTTTCTGCCTTGCCACAGTCCTGAAAGCAGTTAGTCATAAACTAGAATCTCTGAATCCATGATCCAAAATAAAGCTTTCCTCTTTTAAATTGTGTATATTGGGTATTTCTTCCCACCAACTATGCACCAACATGTAGGGTTTAGTATTATTCATACTCTGAGGCAGCAGCGGTAAAACTATGGCATGTGTGTTACTTCTATTTCTTGTAAGACAAAAAAAATGTTACTGCATGAGTTGCTTTTCTAAACTACAAATTCAGTAATCAGTTTTTCAGGTTTGGCACTTTGTGATAGATAAGCGAGTTTTAGGTTGCAGTTTGGGCACTTGTCTCTAATATGCTCAGTATCGATGGACCTATGCTTCTACTAGCAGTATAAAAATGTGTCTCCAAGGATAAGCAGGGCCACTGCACACAATATTAGTTGAAAATCGAATGTGTTCTTTTAAAAGCTACTTAATTGTAGTTAATAATCTCTGTATGAATATTAGCAAAGCAGTAAGTATGCAGCAGCCTGTTTGCCATTTCTGACACCCCAAAGTATTACCGCTTATAAAATAAACTGAACAGTGCCAGCATTAGCATAATGGCCTTCTAGTAGAATGTAAGGGATCAGAAAATATATCCTGGGTAAACTAAAAATAGTTGTATGCCTTAGAAAGCCATATGATATTTCAGATCCAAGGTATCCATCCCCATCAATTAGAATGTAGACGAGGTCATCTTCGCAAGATCATCCATATTTATGACAGACTGCATGAAGCATCAGACTAAGGTGCCTTTCATCTGTTAAATGTCTGTCCCAGATAGATAGCTAACTGACCTTGAAAAATGGCACTGTGCAACTGCAAACACGTATTCTATTCTAAAGGTTGTCTTTTTACTGTCCTCATGACCATTTTACTCTGCTGACCAGACTGGTAAAATTCTAGAAGGGGTGTATCTGGCAGCAAGAATGCTATGCTAGTGCCATGTTTGCATTTGTGCTTTAAGTAGGATGAACAATCAGGAGGGCATTTTTTTCCACTTAATTTGGTCATATTTATAGAATTGACCTTGAATTTAATTTTGTCATTAATATTTTTAATTTAGGCCATTGGAAAATTACCTATTTTCCTTTTTGGAGCAAGAGCAAAAGAGAATTTGTTTCTTTATGACTATAGAATGTATCTATGAAACACAATTGAAAAATATGGAAAACATTTAAATCCTTTAAAAATGTATTATAGTAAAAGGCACATTGATACTGAAAACTTCTATGTCTTTTTGGTTTCACACACACTTCTCCCATTCTTCTTGCCATTCTGAAACAGTCCTGGAAGACCTTTCAAGACTGTCCTTAGTTGTGCTGTCCTAGCTATTGCGGTGTCCAGCATCAGTTAGAATTGTTTACATTTCTTGGTCAATTTTACTTTGCCAAAAACCCAAAAGTCACAAGATGCCAGAATCAGGGAATACAGTAGATCACAACATACCCTGATATCTTTGTAAATCCACTTTTCTTCTGAATAATTCTTAGTGTCTACAGCATTCAAAATGGTTTTGATCATAAAAGCCCTCATGAAGGACTCTAACAAAGTGGCAAAAACAATGGAGTAAATGTATTCTAGGAAAGGGGATAATATGAGGAAGATGATTATCAATATATTTTCCATAATATTTTAAATATTTATCATTTATTTTAGTAACACTCATTCTTGAATCTATGATTAAAGTAATTGCCAATATAACATTAATATATTTGTTTATATAATTTATTCCATTGCCTCGATTGACTCATCCTCAATTAAGCATTCTTTAAAAATATAGACATAAGTCATTAGAAGTGTGATGTTTATTGATACCAACCCTAAATAATTAACCAGGTAACACAGTAATCACGCTATCTTTTCTGCATGAATTTTTCTTGTGTGTCATTAGCAGGGTCAGTCACAATATACTCAATAGCATCCCTCATGATACAGCAGTGGGACTGGGACCATTCCTATTTAATTTTTCTCCTTCTTTTTGAAAATAACTATGTAGAAAACTTAAAGGTCAGTAACAACATCTGATGTCTCAAGAATTTTGGTTATGGGGCCAGGGAGACGGCTCAGTAGAATAAGCATTTCCCTTACAAGTGCAAGGGCATGAGTTCAATCCCTGGTTCTGAAGAAAAAAAAAAAAAAAGACTCCTAGCTTAGTAATAATTGATGACACAATTACAAAATATTGCATTATACAATAATATATTTTTCTGAAAATTTCTGAAGATTTTAAGTAACACAAAGTGTGTGCAACAATATCATTGCGTTCGAACACATTGTTTTTAGATATGTAATCATTGTAAATGGTGTTACTAATATCCTGATTAGGGCAGTTAAATTAAGTAGTCAGAAATATGCATTTTGTATTTCTAAATCTTATCTCCCTAAGGCTTTTACTTTTTATTTATTTATTTTTTCTGTATTTTAGGGAAGGGTCTACATGGTGTTAGGGTCTTGCTACCAGATCGGACTCCTACTGATTCTCCTGTTTACATTCTTGGGAGGCTGGAATTACAGGCACATGCCACCATACCCAGTCTCAATTGCCATCTCAACATGCCCTGGGGTTGGGGCCGGCATGGCAGGCCTGAGGACTGAACCCTGGCCCCTGCACCTGCTTGCAGGTGCTTTAATCCACTGAGCTATATGGCTGGCTCCCTAAGACTTTTAAAGTCTTTTCCTCTAAACAAAATCATAAGAAATTGTAGTCAACAGAGAGATTGGCCAAAGGCTTAATATATGGGTATATCATATGTTCCCAAAATCTTTGGGTACTATTTAGGCAGTTAAACTTATTCTGAAACATTACATATTTCTTTAACTGTATACAACAAGCTTAGTCTCTGTTTAAGTATTATAAAACAATATTTATAAAACATGTGGCCCCAACCACAGTGTGTAATTTATTTCCAAGTATACTTTTTCTCCCTGAAAAAATTTCTTTACAAGTACAGTAATAAACATTAATAAAATATTCACTGCTATATATCTTTGATTCTTTTAAAGTATATTTCAACAACTAAATACAAATATTCATAAAATAATTACAGGGTTGACAGTGTGTTGACTAGTACCTATGAACAACAAATTCTCCTTGGGGTTCTTTAGCAGAACTAAAATGTGTATTATGTCTCAGAAGAGCTATTTGTCAAATTAACTTTGAACAGAAATAAATGTAATCATTTTAAAGAATTTATTTACTCCCCAGTTCCGAAAAAAAGAATTCCATTCTAATTATCTATTGAATATTTATCTAATTTTGCACCATGGGTTAGAACATGTATTGTTAACTTTTCATGGTCTAGTCCCATGAAATGATGCAATTTCTAATAATTATTTACTTATTTGCTAAATATATTAAAGAAATAAGATGTTCTTTAACTTTTATCAAGCAGTTGTGGTTTTGACTCCTTAATTTATTTTTAAAGATTCAAAATTTACTATAATTTGCTATGCTTCAATATTGAAAATTAGGGTTGGTGAGAGAGTTCAGTGGACTAAGCACCTGCTTAGGCAATCACAAGGACCAGGGTTCAATCCTGGTACCACATGCTGTGCCAGCCCATCCCAGGCATGCTAAGCCAGCAACCAAGTCCGGGTGTGGTGATGTATGCCTGTAACCCCAGCACTGGGGAGCCTGAAAATAGAGTGATTGCTGTGAGTTTGAGCTGCATAGTGAGACCCTGCACCAAAAGTTGAAAATTATTCTTTAATATCTTTAGTGTGACTATGCCAGTAATAAACACTCAAATAGTCTATTTTTAAAATGTTCAAACTGTAAAGATCATTTTATTGCAGACTAAATTTATGATAACTATCATTGTTTTCCCTTTATAGATGAAGTCCACAACTATTGTAATGTGTTTTACTGATATCATTAAGAATTTATCTTTAGTTTTTCAGTTCATTACTAATATAACTAGGCAGTCATTGGTATTCAAGTTTGATGTTCAGTTAACTTGTAGAATTTATGTCTTTCAGAAAATTTGGGTTACTTTTAGTCAGTGTTTCTTTTCTCTGCTCAATTATCCCTCTCTGCTCTCTTTCTAGGAGTATAATTAACCACACTACTTTGAAATTGTTCCACAAATGCCTTAGGCTCTCTTCATTTATTTTTAAATCACTTTCTGTGTTTCAGACTGGATAATGCCTATTGATCCAGCCCTAAGTTCACCAGTTCTTTCCTCCGTCATATTTATTCTCTGCTTATGTCTTTCAATTCTAATATTTCTACTTGACATTATATATTTACACAACAATGTATGGTTAAATGTACTGTTTTTTTAATTATTATGAACAAGTTTTTGCACTGAGCATAACTAAAACACCTACCTTAACCTCTTTAATGGTTCAAATATCAGCAATATTTTAGAAACTTCTAAAATTGAAACAATAGTTTAAAACCATAGCAGAAGCTAGTCTTTCAACCCTGGTAAGTTTAGCAGGAGAAAAGATGAGTAGGTTTAAGAGGTAAAAACTCATAAAACTCTAATTGGCCAGCACTGCCAGGCAGCCATTGGAGTCATAGTTTTACTTTTTATTCTGGAGGGAGTAGAGGTTTGAAGAGATGGCTCTTGCATTTTGTTGCTGGCCACTGACCACAGTGACTTAAGGGACAGTGATTGTGAGTGAATATGTGAAGAAAGTCTAGATGCTCAGGGTTCAAGGCACTTCTCCACCCATGCACACTTCCCCACTGTACTAAGAGTAAGTAGTTCCTGGCAGATGGGCTTTTGAAGCTGATTTCTAGGGCATGGAAGCCAGGCAGGGCCACCTGGGGGAGATAAAGATTCCTAGGATTTCCGAAACTTCCCGCCTAGTCCCTCCCTGTTTTACTAATTTACTTGCTGCTCACCAGTGTTCACCCTCACTCCTCATCCAAAGTGAAGGTGGGGAAAACAACAGTTTCAGTGTACACCCTACTTTTCCTGCCATTAGCAACTCTTCAAGCAATAAATTCTCTCCCTCTTTTTATTTTTATTATTAATGTATTTAGTACAGGGTCTACAGGGTCTCACTATACAGATCAGACTCGTAGTGATTCTCCTGTTTTTCAGCCTTCCAAGCACTGATATTATAGGAGCGCACCACCACCCCAGCCACAAATTCTGTCTCAGCACACCCCGGGAGTGGGCAGGCACAGCAGGCTGGGCATCGAACTCCTGGCCCCTGAATCTGCCTAAGCAGGAGCTTTAATCCACTGAGCTACTTGGCCAGCCCTCTCTCCCTCCTTTTAAGGCCCCTTTTATTTCTTTTCTTTTTTTTTTCATTGTGTATCTTTGACATACCACTTAGATGACAGTTACTTTTATATAGTCCTTGATTGTTGCATATCTGTATAGTACTGCAATTATCTTTTTTGATTGTCTTTTTTCATATTTTACTCCATACCTAAAATTACAATTGTATTATGTTATAAGGTAAAACTAGAAAAGGAAAAATTAATACTGAAACAAATTCAGACTGCTACTGTTTTGTTATCTAAATCAAGTTGTTTTAGAAAACAGTAAAGTAAAACCTAGTTTTTATGCATTTAGGTACTATAATGAAGGTTTTAACTTTCAGCACAAAGAATTAATGATAATAATTTTATAAAATATCTCAATCACCAGTATTTGATGTTTTTCATTGTCCCCATGGAAATGAGTTATTTCATGGCTTAGATTACTGCCCTGAGACCTTAGTCATTTATAATTATGTCTTGTTTATAAAATTAAGAAATAGAAAGTTGCTTTTTAATAATCCAGTGATGCAGTAATCTTCTCATTTTTAATTAAAAATTAATTTGCCTCCTAATGAAGACAAATAAAACATCAAATTTAATTAAGATTGTGCGAAAGGTGGTGCTAGCCTCAGTTAAGAACCTTAGCAGACATCACACTTGATAAATACCAAAGCTCATCTTGTTCCTTTACTTAGAAGATCCTAAGGGTAAAAGCAGCTGCAGAATACAACTCCTCTTTTTGTTTTAATTGCCTTTAATGAGAGAGTCAAAAATTATACATAATGCATCATAATGCTTTGAATACATGTAAACAGAACAATATGCCAAGCTGAAAAATTTGCATCAGTATATTTTAATAACCATCTATTGTTTTAATTATATCTCACTCTTCTGTATGTTCTCAACTAGAAAAAAAATCATCATAAAACTGACCTAAAAATGAATAAAAGAAATTAAAAAGTAGTATCACTCAATAAATACTAAGAAAGTAAAGAAATGCACAAGGAAAGATAATCTGTCTTAAAAACTAGTCATTTATAAGAGAAAAGGAAATAAATAATAATATGCAGTATTACATCCTAATATGCAATTTTATTTTCTATCATTTCATTACCAATTCATATAAAAATTCCTGAAACAAATATTCATAACTTTTAAGCATGTTCTGATGAAATCTCAGGTTACCTTCTCTGTTCCACCTTGGACATGAATGGTACCTTTCTCTAGGAAGTCTGTGCTGTAAATGTTATCAGTACATTGGTGAGTTGCTAGCTGTCTTCATTATCAAGTGAGTCTTCACAGTACTGCAGTGATTTTGCTGAAATAATCCTTGTCTTACTCAATAAAGCCTCAAGACACAAGAGTTGTGATGCAAAAGAAGTATCTGGTTACACAACAAGTAAGGGAAGATTAACTTTTGCACTATCCAATAATGTTGTTGCTTTTAAGGAAAACCTAGCCTTATGTAGGTTTCACTACTACTTGTAATTTTAGGCCTGCACAGAATTCATTATTTTCCTCAGAGAAGAAAGGGAGCTGTTGTTAGATGTTATTTCTTCATATATTCATTGATATACCCACTTAAATATTAGTTATTATATTTGCATATATAGATAATTTATAATGAACTGTGTCATTAAAAATTTCTAGAAGATGAGATGGAAACATAAAACAATTATCACCTTTGAAATATTAAAAGTGAAATTAGTACAAAATGATACTGTAGCCCAGAGGATGCAAGACCATTTCAGTTTTGGAGAATCAGAAAATGTTTAACAAGAGAAAGTTCTTGAAGAGTGTAAATTCCAAGCAAAAGATATCAGGTAGAGGACACACACACACACACACACACACACACACGCACACACATGAATATTAGGCATAGGTTATGCATGATTGGTACAACATTCACACAGTGGCAATGGAGAAGGATCAGATGTGGAAGTTTTCCTTCTGTTAGACTTCCAAGTGATAGACACAAATGCAAGGAGCGGAGATTATAGCTGTTTAGCAACAGATAGACCTTAAAATTTTCTAAGTATATTAATATGCCACGTTAAATAATTTTCTTACAGTTATTAAGAGAAAAATGTTTGCTATGAAAGCTTTCTAAAATTGTCTTTGGGCCAGGGAGATGGCTCAGTAGAATAAGCTCTTGCCTGGCAAACACAAGGGCCTGAGTTCAATCCCCAGTTCCGCTAAAAATAAATAAATAAATAAAACTAATAAAAAATAGTAATAAAATTGTCTCTGATTTTGATATGTGCTCATGTCCTTACTTCCAGAAAAAAAATGTTAACATTTCATGCTACAATAATAGGCAAAATGTATGATCATAACTGCCATCTTACACAGAAAGGAACTTTCAATAATTATGGACAGCTTCACAAATTTTAATTGGATCACATTTTAAAAGCAGTATTAGTTTTTAAACAATTCAACTCATCAGAAATAGTATCATATGAAAATACTTAGAATATAAAATATATTTAATCAACTATTCTTCCAAGCAAGAGTAAATTGTTTACAACCACATGATATCTTCACTGGATTGAATGCCAGCATGGAGGTAAGAAATTAGAAGTACCTTGTAAATAAATTACAAAAATTAAAGCAAATTCAAACTGACTTGATTCTTGCACTTTATTACCAGGCATATTTTGGTATAACATATGATAAATCCCAGATGATTGAATCTTCTCAGATTTAAAAAGCTTTGGAATTATATATTATGAAGGAGGAAATTAAAATGTAATGTTTTATCAATTTGTTCATGCTGATGTTCAACTTGTGTATTGGTGGCTTTTTTGTGGTGAAAGAGTAAAGACTTATGGACTGGCTAAATAGTGGCCCTTCTGAGTCTCAAAAGTTCCCATAACTATGCCACTCCCACTGCACTAACAATCTTCCTGGACCTGTCAAACCTCCCCACATTTTATCTTCCAAAGTCAATTTCTGACATGATATGGTACAATGTTTATTTTCTATCTCAAGTGCATACACTATCCCAGGGCATGAATGTCCTCATGTGCTGTAATCAAAAGACATACTCAAGGAAATGAAATCGTCAGGTACTACAAAAGGCAATGGTTGTATATCAAAATAGAAAAAGCAAGTGAACAGAAATTGTATCAGTCTTGGGGAAAGCCTAGTGGGTCTACCAAACATAAGCAAGTCATCACAGGCAAGATCGATAACAGCATTTATGGTAAAAACAAAGGATAACAAGAAAAGAATAAGAAGTGGATAGTATTTACTTTGAGGGGAAGATAATCTAAGATCTGAAAAACAAAAGGTATTTGAGCAAAGAGAGCAGGCATATATAAGAGATATTTCTTTTTTGCCTGTAGAGTCAAGAATGAGTAAAAAGAGAAAAGCAAAATCAAGGAAATAAGTATTAAAGCTATAGCTTTCATTTTCAAATAAAGATACATCTTAGCTTTGAAGATTTGATTTTATTACTTTGTAATTGTATAATATTAGATATTTGTGTATTCTTCCAGATCTTGATTATATCCTCTGAAAATTTTATATGAACTTTATTGAGGCAACTAGCATGTATTTCCCATTCATCGTAGAAGGAATATTAAGTAGAATAATGGAAAGGCAATTTTGGATAAAAAAAATTGAGGTAGAAAAGGAATAAAGTCAAATGTTCTTGGATGGAAAGCATGTCGAAACACTAATTAAGCCAAATATTTTGCACTTAATAGGTGCCCAACAAAGAGCAAACATTGCTATTTTTTAATTGTTTGTCATTTTTTATGTATTTAGTATAGGGTCTCACTACACAGATCAGACTCAGTGATTCTTCCTGATTTTCAGCCTCCCAAGTGCTGGGATTACAGGCTCTCACCACCATTCCCAGTCTCAATCACTGTCTCACCATGCCCAGGGATCGAACCCCAGGCACCTGTGTCTGCCTAAGCAGGTGTTTTAATCCGCTGAGCTATCTGACTGGCCCGCTATTACTATTATTGTTTCTAAAATAAGAAAAATCACCATCAAATTACAAAGTATGACTGTATCAAGGCTAGGATTTTTAAATAAAATTTTCAGAATTTCATGACTGGAAAAGTATTAAACTGTATGACTGACTTTGATCATTTTATTAGTCAGTTTCTTAGTTACTGATATGAAACAACTGACTGTCACAATTTAAAGAAATGTTTTGACTTATGGTTTTAAGAGGTTCAGCCAGTGGTATGTTGGCTATGATGCAAAAACATCAGAGTAAGAAAGTAGCAAAGACAGATGGTGACAGAGCAGGGAAGCAGCCCAGACAGGAAGGAGAAGGAGAAGGAGACTGGATGTAGACTTCATAGTCACACCTCTGTGATTCACCCAGACGCACTCCGAAGTTTGCTTTTCTAACCCAATGGGTAGCTTTCAAGTCAGTAATGTTGATAATAATTGCAACTGTCAAATTTTACTAATACTCTTAGATGAATGTGATCATAATTTTTTAAAAAATTATGAGGGGCCAGCAAGATAGCTCATCAGACTAAAGCACTCACTTAGGCAATCTTAGGCATGTGCAGAGACCCAGGTTCTATCCTGGGCACAGCACGCCACACCAGCCCCACCCCAGGTGGGCTGAGTCTGCCAGAGTCTGGTCATGGTGGCTTATATTACTCTCAGCTTTGGGAAGGCCGAAAGCAGGAGGATCACCATGACTCCGAGACACATAGTGAGATCCTGCAATAACCAAATATATTAAAAAACAAAACTGAAAACAAGATTTTTGCTTTCCTAAAGATTGTTGGCTAGATTTATATGCTGATATTGCAAATAACAGCTACATTAAAGGATTTTTATAGTATATTCAAAAAATTCAATCAATGCAGAGATGACAGGGTTTTTTTGGAACAAACCCCTTGAGAAAGATATACTAATTGAGGATTGCAGATATAGCTCAGTGGCATAAGCACCTGCCTGGCAAGCACAAGCTCCTGAGTTCGACCCCAGCACAAGAAAAAAAGGAAGAAAGAAAGAAAGAAAGAAAGAAAGAAAGAAAGAAAGAAAGAAAGAAAGAAAGAAAGAAGAAAGAAAGAAAGAAGGAAAGAAAGAAAGAAAGAAAGAAAGAGATATCCTATTAATAAAGCAAGAGCTGTATAATCAAAATTTCTGAAACTAACAATTAAAATCTGTGTGCAGACATATAAAAATGATAACTGCACAAGTGACTATTCCAACTATTCCATCTTCTCATACTTTTTATTATCTTTCCTTTTGATTCTTCTTTACCCATGGCATTTTGTGGGTGTAAAACTCAGATGAAAACTGACATTGTTATTGTTGCCATTATCAAAACAAAACAATTAACTTACAAGATATTTTCATTTATTATTGTTCTTATACTTGAAAAAAATTAGAATACCTTATGGCAGGCAGTGTTAAATTACTGTAACCAAGAGGGGAGAAGAAACAATCCAGATTTTAGTGCTAAGCACAAACATAAATTTGTATAACATGTTCAGGCTTAACATTGTCAATTTGTACACAAAATGCATACCATGGATACTAGCAGTACATCTGTGTATGGGGATATATATATATATATATATAGATATAGATATAGATATAGATATAGATATAGATGTTATTTTTGCTCTGTCTGCTTTTTTTTAATTGATTTAAAAACCATCCCTAAACCCAGAAATAGACTAATAAAATTTTTGACTTCAATAGCTTTTGGCCTTATTTTATGTTACCTTGCTTTGTGCAGAAGTGCATTGTGATTTCCATATCTGCATGCACTGGCACTTTTAAAAATCTCTACAAAGAAAATCACCCCACAATGTATCACTAGGTAAGCTATCAATTCGTGTGAAAGAACTTTGACTTTCCATCATTTTGAGAAGTTTTTCTGTGAAACAAACACTAACTATAGTATTCGGTACTTTTGCAAAGAATATATTGACTTTTGAAAGAATGACTTTTCATCCATTTATTGCTAAATTTAGAAAAAAATCTTCATTCTTTTTTGAAAAAGAAAGATACTTCAAGAATAATTTTCTGGGGCTGGTGAGAT
>NW_004524627.1:348996-371074 GCF_000260255.1 Octodon degus | reverse complement strand
AATAAATAAATAAATAATTTTCTGGGGAATATTTTGCTAATGATTTCCCAAAGTTGATAGACGTATGTGACTGATAAGTGAGATAATTTTCTTGATTCTTGGTTCAAGGCCTTAGAGGCAGCATCATTTATGCTGTATGAAAACCAAGACTGTTTGGCTAGTCTTCCATTTTCAAAGAGATTGCAGAAGACAATTTTACTAAAACGCCAGAGAGCTCCACAGTGTTTACGGAGACACAAAACATCACCTATTCAACTATAGGCAGAAATCTTCAAATACTTGTACACAATGCAAAGTACTTTCAAATTTTACTTTACCTCAGACAACTTAAACATTGAAACATTGATTCATAATCATTTTCCTGCTGACCAAGCCATCAATACCATGGACACTGCCAAATATGACCTCACTCACTTCAGGACAAAGTAAATGTTAGGGTATAAATTCAACTGAGAATATTGAAGAAGTCTGGGTTTTCTGGATATGAGCCTGTCACTGAATAGCAAAGTCAGCAGTGACAGTCAGACTCCATGTCCTTTGTGAGTCAGGGATTGCAGCACCTTGCTGCTGTTACAGGTAAGTCAAAATTGATTTGGTTTCAAAAACAACTTGAACAGTGCCATATCAAAGATCTTACAATTGTAAGATTAAATTCATACTAAAGAGCTATACCCTTGTCTTGAAATTTACTTTTGGTTAGAATTACAATGCAATAATGTACTATTTTGGTTTTATTTGTTCAATTCGATACATTTCTTTTATCAACAGTATCAATTATACTTCATATAAAATAAGAAAGCATATTTACCTTTATATTTATTTTATGTTTATATGTGTATTCATGTTTATATATTATACATACATTTTCACTGCAGTCAACTACATGGAAGGCATATTAGTTTGTGAAGATACACTTCGATATCATTCTCTGAAGCTTTCATAGTCCTATAAGGATTTCATTAACATCCACAACCTCAGCATGTGTAAAACTACTTTAAGAACCTATAACATGGTTCAGTGCACTTTTGTACATGCATACATATCCATAATTTATTGAACATATTGTAAATGCATATGTATAAATTTATTGACTTAATGCAAAGATAAAGCCTGAGAATATTAAAAGGAAAGCAGATGCTATGGGATTTTGAAGCTATCAATATTTTGATGCTGCAAGAAAATATCTCCATCCTATTCAGAAAATATCCAAGATCCCATTCAGAGCTTTGTGAGTAATGTTTGGAATATACAAATAAAATGTATCATTTTATGTGAGTGTATTGATGGATGCATGCATTTTGGGCAAGAGAATACACCTTTAATGAATTTGAAAAGGTTGATCTTTATTGGTGTTCTTCATTGGTACTGGTGAAAACACAGTGAAAATTATAGCTTTGGAAAGTTGGAAATTAAACAGTTGCTTTTCCCTCTTGAAATCTGACCACTGCCCAGATGTCTTTTGGGTATAAAAAAGTTTATTGCCTACTACTTGCCTCAAACATCCCAGAACAGGTTAGAGACTGAGGCAGTGGATTTCCTGTTACTTTGGTGAAGTGCATCACAAGAGAAATCAACAAAAGTTTTTGGTTATTTGTGGCTAAATTTGTATGCATGTTCGTCAAAAAATCATTTTTTTGCCCCTGGCAAGCCTAATACTTCATTTTCTGTTCCTTTTGTTTTAGCAACAGTCACTGCATAGTCTCACTATTATTATAAAGGAAAGAATATGTGGTTATGCAGAACAGTCCTTATTCAGAATATCCTAATTTTCTATTTAAGTTCTATACCAATTATTAAGAAAAGGCAAAATTATAACCCTTCAGGGGCCAAAATACCACTTTACTTAATGAGAAAGCAGGTACTGTAGAAAAAGCATGTTTAATTGGACTTCCTAAAACCATATGCCTAAAGCCAAAACAGCACTGCATTTGGCTACTCTGCAATTCCTTTGGGTGAAAAACCTACAGGTTCAACTGAATTCATACTCTCAGTGGTCTACTCATGCTCAGAACAAAAGGAATATATTAGCTACATTCCCTAACCTGCAATTTAAAGCAGGGTTTGTTTGGCTCATAGTTTCCAGTGGGTTCAGTGCAAAGTCACCTGGCTCCACAGTACAAACATGGAGGAAGTGTGTGACAGAGGACAGGTGCTCCTCCCACAGTATTTAGGAAGCAGAGGAAATGAGGAGCCAAGAGTCCAGGCTTCCAAGTCACACATGCAGTAGCCCAATTCATCCATCCATGTATGAATTGACTGATGACTATCATATCCCGTGATCCATTTCCCTTATAAACGCATGAGGCTTTGGGTAGGGGGACACTTAAGATTTGAACAATAACAAGGAAAATTAAAGGGCCAATTATGTGTGACTATACCTTTTCTTGTGAGTCACTGTTTGAAATTTGCAACATTTCCTCTCTAGGATAGTAATGAAGAGAAATGAGCAGGATTAATTGAAGAAAATATGCCTGAATATAGATCACCCTAGCACCTTTATAATCCTTCTGTTCCAGAGACACAGATTTTGACAAGGGAACGTATTAATCCAAACTATTTATTTTACACAAGAAATACTCCATGCACTATATTCAGAGCATGTTCAGATTAAACCATTGGCAAGCAGGACTGAGCTGTGCCTAGCTTCAAAAATATGTTGGTTGTACCCTTGTGCAGAGGTACAAAGGTTAGGAGAAACAATTATTTCTTCTTATTCATATCTCAGTACACAGCAAGAAAAAAAAAACACTTGGCACTTCTTTACTAATGATTGGTTTTTTCACTAAATGAGAGAGTTATATATTTGTCTTAATTGTTTCCTCGGCTTGCCAATTCTTCCTGAGATCTGCAGGATAGTAACATAACACATCTAGACAGATGATCATATATGATGGATTTAAGAATTAATTTGGATGTGGAAAATGAAAAGCAAATTGAATAGCATTTGCAGTGATTTTGTTTTTCTTGCCAGAGACCAAGGAAAGAGAGTTCTCTGCACTAAAATGTGCTCTGGGGTCCATATTAGATGAGGTCTAGGAATATGCCTGTCAGATCCAGGGATCCTTGGTTCATAGCTGCTGGAAATGAGCAAGCCTCACTCGGGGTGGTGCCAGTTCAGCACACCATCTGTCAAATGCACATGACTACCAATTTCTTTTATTAAAAGATAATGATCTCGCCTCTACTCACTTAATATTCAACATTCACATAACAGCCAGGACAATTTTTCATGTTTATTTGGGAAAACACTGACAAAGGCTATTCCTTTCCTTCCTCCTTTATTGCTCTTGAAAGTCTAATTTCCCCTGATGAAAATCAGTTTTTCCTATGACAGAAAAAAGTAATTAAATATGTTCAGTTCGTGGCTAACTTATCTCATTGCCAGCCATCTAAATAGCTGAAAAATTGTGTGAGGACAACAGCAATAATATATTGAGATGAGTAACAGGAAATTAGGGACTAGGATTTGTCCCTGTGGACAAAACCTGGCATTGACTCTTCTATCACCAGAATGAGTATAATGACTCATATTTACTATCCTGTCGATTGTGCCCCTCCCTGTCACACACAGTGAAGGAAGCAGCACTGAAACACTAGAGTGTAACAGAGTCCTTTCAAGGTGTTTGAGCTAGAAAATCAGAGACCAGAGTATCTGGCAAATAAAGTCTTATTATGATTTGCTTAGGGGTCTCCTGAAATTTCATGTATTTGGCACTGTTGTGAGGCGGTATGAGCTTTAGGCAGTGTAGCCTAATGAGCAAAACTGAGGTTAGTGGAGGTCTTGAAGAGGATTTGGGGACACCAGTGCCCAATTCTTGATTCCAGTGAGGTGGCCAGACTCTTTTTTTTTTAGGTTCTAATATTTTTATTTATTTAATTTTGAAAAAAATTATTTTTATTAGTGCATGTTCTCAGTATACAATAATTATGAAAATTATCTAAAATAATAAAATAATCTACAATTATTTTGCAACGAAATAGATTTCCTTTTTTAAATGTCTACGGGGTCTCACTACACAGATCCAACTGATAGTGATTTTTTTTTTTTTTTTCCCCTGGAACCAGGGTTTGAACTCAGGCCCTTGTGCTTGCCAGGGAAGTACTTATTCCACTGAGCCATCTCTCTGGTCCCAATAGTGATCCTCTTGTGTTCAGCCTCCCAAGTGCTGGGATTATAGGCACTCCCAGTGCTGGGATTATAGGCCCGCCCAGTCTCAATCACAGTCTCAGCACACCCCAGGGGCAGGGCCTGCAAGGCACGCCAGGGATCCAACGCTGGGCTCTGCCTCTGCCTAAGCAGGTGCTTTAATCTGCTGAGCTATCTGGCTGGCCCTTGGATTTACTTTTTTTTTTTTTTTTAAGTGAACCAAAATTTTTATTCATACATCTCTATCATGATTTCTGCCTCATACCAAGCTAACAAAGCAGTAGGGCCAATAGAGCAGGAGTGAAATTTAATCTTTCCTCTTTTTAAAGTTTATTTATAGTAGGTATTTGTTATAACAGAAAGCTAACAAAGGATTTGTTCTAATAGTGTTTGTAAATAGGATATCATGTCTGCATCTTGTACAGCAATTAACCACTAGGAAGAATGTATGCAATGTGTTAATTATTGAAACTGTCCTAGCAATTTTGTTTGAAGTGGTCTCACTGATATTTGTTTCTCAATAAAATTATAGGAAAAAAAAAAAAAGACAAACCCCAAACATAACTTTTATATGCTGTTTTATTTTTAAGCTTCATTTAAAATGGGCATTTGCTATGGTGCAAGATGTTTAAAATGACTACTGCTTCTTTGTACAATCTAAAGAAAAGTTAGAAGTGCCAGTCAAATAGCTCAGTGGACAAAAGCACTTGCAAGCAGGTGCAGGAGCCTGTGTTCAATCCCAGGGCCTGCAGGCCTGCTCCACCCTCAAGGCACACTGCGATGGCTACTGAGACTGGGTGTGGTGGCGCACGCCTATAATCCCAGCACTTGGAAGGCTGTAAACAGGAGAATCACTAGAGTGCCATCTAGTAGTGAGACCCTGAATACCCTGTTGACCCTTCCCTAAAATACAGAAAAATAAATTAATAAATAAAAAATAAAGACAAGTTAGAGAAGAAATAAGAATTTGCAAAGCTTGCGACAATTTAAAGAAAATTGACAAATTATGGTTTGAACTCTTTTCAGTCATCTAGTTAAGTAATTGGGCAGAGAACACTCAGAATTCGTAAGTGGCAAATCTGTTTTGAAATGCATGTTCTTTGAGATTGTTATTCATCACAGAGACTGTGGGCCTGATGCGCAGTAGCACACAGCAAAGACTTGAAGAGAGTGACTACACTACACACAGTTTTCTTCTTGGTTTGAGACTGCTTAGGTTGGAGAGTGTTATGGTTGATACATTGTGCCAGTTTGAGAAGTTTAGACTTAGCAGGGAGCCAGGTCCTCACTTTGTGAACATCCTCATGCTGTGCGAGAGGAGGGCAGGGAGATGGTGTGGGGGCTACACCCGCCCTGTGGGGGAGTGGAGCCAGCTGACAACGAAAGAGGAAAGCCAACTGAGCTCCCCGCCTCCACTCTCACAGCTTTGTTGCCTTCTACTGCCTTGCAGTGTTGCTGCGGGCCACCCTGCCTTGGAGTCAGCTGATGATGGACCCAAACGTCCTCAAACTGTGAGCTAAATAAGCCTTCTGTTCCTTATTGAGGTATTTTGTCTCATTGAGAGAAAAGGAACCACCAGAGTCAGGCAAAATTAAATACTCTCTCCCATATAATCTGAAGTCTGTATGACTATATCATTCACATGACATTGTATCTCATTTTCAACTAAATAAACATAAATATATGGAGATTTTCTGTTAATAAGGAGCAAGAGGGGGCTGGGGAAATGGCTCAGTGGAATAAGCGCTTCCCTGGCAAGCACAAGGACCTGAGTTCAATCCCCGGTTCCACCAAAAAAAAAAAAAAAAAAGGAGCAAGAAATGTGGATTTTTAATCCAGAAAATGGCTTTTCCTTGTAATTATGCACAAATATTTGGTTTTTTTAAACACTTCACTTGCTACCTGGTTACCCTACAAGGCAGCGAGGAGGTGTATACTTACTGGGGTGACTAGTATCATGCCTCCATTTTCTAGAAAGTGGGCCAGAAGATTTCTGAGTGGCATTCTTTTTAACACGATAGTGTGCTTGGATTGGTTTACAAGTGCGGATTTACGACATTTTCAGAAACAATGCCTTGCAGCACCTCCCACCTATCATGAAGCATAAAAACTGGCGAGGATGTCACCTACTTTCGTGTCTGGAGAACGTTAAGGGTGTTCTTTTCCTCTGTTCATTTTTCTTTACTAAATGTAAAAACCTACTGGAATGTTTCTGCTCAATTTATGCAATTTTGCCAGTATATCACACTTGGAAAAGTGTAGCAATTTTAATAGGATTCCACAAATTCATACCACTCATCTTTCGGAGTTCTGCTACCATTTTCCTAAGACTAATCCCAGCCAATGCAGAAGAAGTTAATGATCAATTCCCTTTGCTTGAAGCACAGAGTTAGGAATATAAACTATTTAGACTATTGTCCAAACCAGGTCGTGTTTGTGAGTGAATGCAATGCTGAGATAATTGCAACGGGCCAAATGGAAAAATCCAAAGCCCTGACCTGACTGTGCCTATTCTCAGAACACCTGACAGATAGGCTTTCTCTCTCCTCTCACAATCACCTCTTCTTGCTGCTGTTGGCTGTATTCCCCAGACACAGCATTACTACAACTGCATCCTCCCTGCACACACAGAAGAAAGCCAATTTGTCTTTCCTCAAAACCTATATAACAATCTCATGAAAGACTAATTGGCGCTGTCTTGGACACACACATCTCCCCCAGTCTATCAAGGAGGTGGGGGCTTGTTCTCAGGGTTGTCACTAATCTATTGGGAGGTAGGTACACACCCTGTTGCCTCATGAAGACAGAGGAGGCAATTTGGGCCAATTATGAAGTCACAAACACACCCTTTTTAAGGATGATACTAGTAAGTTACATAGATAAGATTCAAACCTACTTTCTGACAATAAAAACTGCATTGTTTTGATATATGATGCTGTCTGCTCTACAAATAAAAATAATAATAAATGATGACAAGTTTTAGGAAACACATTTTAATAGATTTCAATTTGTTCTGAGTTTAGCAACCTTGTTGTAGTTCTCCATAAGCTATTTGACAGTGATATATTGGATTATTAAGACCCTGGTTTTTGTTATCATCTTCTGTTCCGTTAATGATGAGCCCGGGCCCAGATCATCGACTCTGACACCGGATGGCACCAAGATCTTTAAGTTAAGTTTGCATTTTCTGAGTATAGGACTATGAACTAATGCTTCTTTAATTTTCTTAATATGACGACCACTCTAAAAAAAAAAAAAAACTAATTCTTTGGTGGTTTTAACAGCACTGAAAGAGATAGATTACATAATAACAAGACAAATGCAAGATCAGAGAAAAGTCCGAAGTTCAATAACAACAATAAATCTATTAACAGTCAACTTGTTTTGTGATTTTAATCCAAAAGTATGCTAAACTGGGCTTAATTATCAAAACTATATCATTCCCACATTTTATGCATAGAGACAGCAAAAACAAAAAGAGGAATATCTAAAAGTTCACATAGCTGAAAGCGACAGAAGCAAGATTCAAACCCATAACTTTCTATTAAAGAATACAGCTATAGTTGAACTCTGTGAAGACTGGATTAAATGGGACTCTAATCCTAGCTTTCTGAGGACTCTCCACATTGATTACACAGTGGTTGTACCAGTGTATACTCCCACCAACAGTGGACAAGCGATCCTTTTGCCCAGATCTCTGCTAGCCTTTGTTATAGTAGGCTTCTTCATAGTAGCTTTTTTTTCCTTCTATAATGAGATGGAACTTGGCATTGTTTAAATTTGTGTCTCTTGAAAGATTAGTGACATTCAACATTTTTCATGTATTTATTTTCCATTTGTAACTCATACGAAGTATCTGTTCATGTGTCTGCATTCTTGACTTGCATTATTTTTACCTTATAATGAATTTATTGAACTGGAACTCCATCATAGGTCAAGGGCAAAGAAACACTGACATGGATGATCATTTTCTATGTAATTATTTCAAATATTTGAGTGGTTTTGTTTGATTACCATAGTTCTGACAATATAAATTTAGGCATCAACTTCATATAGGTAAAACTTCAGCATATAACATTTTAAGTTCTTGGGTATTGTTAGTATATCCATCTGACATATAATATGCTAGACAGGTTCTGCCTGGTCTATACTTAATTGCTGTAATTACATAATTTAAGTGTATCTATAGTTACTCAAATTCTGAACACTGTAATAAAAACTTCAACTTCCTCTGTCATTTTTAATTTTTCTTTTCCTTTTTAAGTGTAATCTTAAGGGAAGTCATCAACAATGGGTTTAATGTTACCCACTGCAACTTTCTTTTGAATGATCACCAGCTAAGTACACTTCATGCTAAGTAGGAGTCAAAAGGTTTTCAGTAACCAATTTCTGGTTTGGGGCATTAGTAGCTGGAGTCTAAGAATTCTGAAATCAATGTGGACCTTTCCTTAATATTCTCCACAAGTCCTTCTAGACCTCTGGGATGTGAGCTTTTCCTCAGAAGCATTAAACCACTAGCTGTCCCTCAGAAGCCCTGATGGAGGTTTTGTCATGACATGAATGGCTTTGCTTGTTGCAGACACATTAGCAAAGTTTGCTGTAGAATGTTTCTTATATTAAACCAAACCATCTTTATGCTATCAGCAAATGTAGGCTATAAATTATATACATTTTGGATGATTTATATATGCAAAAGCATTTTCTAAACTGTATAAAGAAAATTGTTTTCACTTATTTAATTCTTAAATCTGTTCTGGTACATATAAACACTGATAGCTAGATGGCCTCCGTAATTTAATTGAACACCTGCAGACATTCTGTTGCCTTCAATATAAGTTACAGAAAGATTTGCTAAATTTCCTCATATAAAGATGGTGAACAAACAAAAACTTCATCAACTTTGAAAGAGCCCCATAACATTGTCATTAGTCCATTTTATTTATTTATTCATTTCCATATTTTAGGGAAAGGTCTACAGGGTGTTCAGCATCTCATAACTAGATCAGACTCACAGTGATTCTCCTGCTTACAGCCTCCCAAGTGCTGGGATTACAGGCACGCGCCAACATGCCCAGTCTCAATTGCTGTCTCAGCACGCCCTGGTGGCTGGGCCAGCAAGCATTCCTCCATTTTATTTTAGAGTCTTTCTAGTGTCCTTTTTATTAGTATATGTTTGCATGACATTAAAAATTATATTTGGGGCCAAGAACATAGCTCAGAGGCTTAAGTGGCTTTTTGGTACACATAAGGTCCCAAGTTCGATCCCCAGTAATATATATCTATACATCTCTTTATCTATCTATCTATATTAATATCTATCATATATATTATATATAGAGAGGGATTATTAATCATTTTTACCCCTTCTCTCCTCCCAACCCTCCTGTCTGCCCCTATCTTGTCATTATTAATCCACGGTTTAAAGACCTGAAATAATCTCTGAAGTAATACAATGCTAGTTATCTAGATTTCATGTCACAGATTTTGACATGAAAGTGTGTAAAAAACAAATACGTCTCTATCTACCCAAAATTCTACCAGACATTATAGAAGAGGAAAATACAGTATAGACCATGCTGAGAAAACACTCTTCTTAGATGAGTGGGACACCAGTAAAATAATTAGCAAATAGCACATGGGAATATATTCCAAATTTTGTAACTTAACTTCAGATGAACTAGCGCTATGTTCTAAAGGATTAGCCTGATAGTTGTAGCACTTAATTTTAAGAGAAATGAATATTTTCCAGATGAAGATTGTTTTTATCAAAGATGAGTTTATATCAACAACCACATCTCTCCCTCCATGAAAACTCTCTTTGGAATTATCCTCAATTAATGACAAACATTTCTTTAGGGAGGTTTATATTTTGCTCTTCGTGCTGAGAATGGAACCCAGGGCTTCCAACTTGCTAGGCAAGCTTTCTACCATTGAGCCAAATACCCAGCCCCAGCAGCAAACATTTTTTGCAAAAGAAATCCTTTGGCTAACGGAGAGCCTAAATGAGTAAGAGTCTACATAAATGACTTCTCAGAGTGTGGTCTGTACAATTACTTTGACAATAGTCACGGCAACAATGGGTATAATTAATTAGTACCTCTGCAGTTTCTTGAATTTAATATTCATCATAGAAAAAGGAAGCTATGATCAGAAGATGCTCTAGCTTTTTTTTTTTTTTTTTTTTGGTCTATATTTTAGGGAAGAGGCTACAGGGTGTTCAGGGACTCATTACTAGGGAAGAGCCTACAGGGTATTCAGGGACTCACTACTAGATCGGACTTGTAGTGATCCTCCTGTTTACAGCTTCCCAAGAGCTGGGATTATAGGCATGTGCCACTATGCCCAGTCTCAAATGCTGTCTCAGCGCACCCCAGGGACTTGGCCAGCACAGCAGGGCTGGGGATGGAACCCCTGGCCCCTGTGCCTGCTTGCAGGCTCTTTAATCCACTGAGCTATTTGGCCTGCCCTGATCTAGCTTTTGTATTATGTACTTTTTCATAGTATTCCCAGCGATTAAGTACTTTAATTTGAATATAAAAATGCAAATATTTAGAATTTATCTGGAAAATTTATAAAGAAACTTCTAATTTAGAAGATTGATATCTAAGGTGGGGGCCATATAGTTAATATTGAATCATAACCAAAATTTGAGAAACCTATTTACATTGCTTGAATTAACTAAAGAATATACATGAATATATGGACCATTCAGACACAGACAGACAGACAGACAGACAGACAGACAGACAGACAGACCAAATTATATAATTTACTTTATTATGACAATAAAATAATTCAATTTTGTTCTAACACTTCAGAATTTCCCAAAGACCTTAGTATCCATCATAATTGTTTCACTAAGCATTTATTTAAATATATTCATCTCAAGTACATTTATTCCTGAAAATCTTAAGAAAAATTCTTGAAAATTTTTGATGCATTATCAAGCAGTTTCTACTGTTGCTCCTTCTCACTGCATTTCATTTTTTAGGTTTAACATTAATTTGATAGAAAATGATGATATATAAAAACCAGAGAATATAAACTAATTTGTTTTCTTGCTAGTTTTAAGTTTCTCCAATTTATTTGGCAATTCAGTGAGAAATAATATGACAAATACCTTTAACCCTATCTTCAAAGACATACATTTTAATCAACTTAACTTTAGCAAAAGATCCTACTACAGCATAATCTCTACAAGGGGGAAAAGTAATTGGCATGACTTGCTTATTATTACGTTTAAGTTCTTAGAAGATAAATGCTACATTAATATTTGTTGTTTGATGGCCTCCACTGTTGGGCTGTTGACCAGATTTGATACTAATGACATAACCTCTAATGTGTCTTCCGAGAAGCCAATGTGATACTATCCTACGGGAGCACAAGAGCAAGACTGTGGCCGTGCTCCAGGCTAAGCCCCTAGCAACTCTGCTAATATTAATACTCATTCATAAATTTTTTCATCCAAGACACAGACTTACCTTTTTCCTGTTTAAACACAATTCCATCCCATAATTGCATCTCTTCCTCATCCCAAGGTAAAACTGAAATACTGAATCTTACATTCTTCATGCCTAGTGTTTTGCTATTGAATTCTTTCTCTTAAGCTATAAGTAGGCCCCCAACCACTTCCTTGACACAGTGCTTCTTTCTACACAGGCTTCGGCTTTCCATTAGCTTTAACCTCCTTAGAAATGTCCTCCTGGTAGTGTCACTTCCTTGTTTTTTAAAATTTAATCAGGATTTTACCACCATTACCCAAATAAAGTTGTTCTCTCAAGTCACTCAAAAAACTGAAACATTTGAAAATGGATACATACTTTTTGTCCCTATATTATCAGTGGTAAGAATAAAACACTCACTGAACTCTTCAGTTGTCTGTTCCCTTGTCACTACAACAGAATTTTCCTATTGTTCTCTGACCAATTTGTCAAGTATGTATGGATCACTATTCACTTCTAAGTTAATTGATAATTTTCATTTTACCTTACACTTACCCCGTACACATTACACTGGTTTTTCTTAGGATTTCATCCCTATGCCATGACTACCTCATTCTGTACTTTTTCCCTGGCTGCTTCATCTATCTGCTGTCATAATTTGAAATTTTGTCTCTATAATAATCAAACTTAGTTTTTCTCCCAATAATTTTCCTATTACCATATTACAATTCATTTATATTTTAAAACTCAAATTAGTCAGTGAGCTAATCAAATTTTCATAAAACATATCCTCAGTAAAAAAATCTCCTATACTGAATTTAACCAGACACTATGTCTTTAAGTATGACTTATGATTGTTTCTTACTAGAATTTCTATCTCTAGACCTGAAAAGTTTAAAACCCAAAGTCTTATTTTCCCAAAGGATTTCTGTTCTATGGCAAGGCTCTGGGTCTAATTCTATATTTGTTCCAACTCTCAAAATTTAAGAGCGTCCTAAGGAAATTGAAAAAGTATCCTGTGTGCCCTCTTGGCTCAATGTGGAAAGTAGTGTAGCCTGACATCTAAGGCTTGATTCTTAGATGTCAGCCATTCTCCTTATATTTGACTCTATGAACTTGAAAGATATCACCCAAAGATGCTTGACAGAAAGGAAGACATTCAGCATCATTTTAATCACATCACTGCTTCTGTTAGTGTTCTGATAAGACAAATATTTGATATTATAACTTAGTGAGAAAATCGAACTGGATACTGGGTCAGAAATTACCATCTAGCCACAACTCACTTGGAATACACAGAACTACAAGGTAGAGGACATAGGAGACGACTACAGTTCTGGAAAGCTTGCTAATGGTTCGCACAAAGGCTTTTTCAAATAAACTGGCAGTATTTTGAAATTGACTTTCTTTCCTAGGCAAAGCACTTGTGCATGTTACAAGTTATTAAGAAATTAAGATTTAGTCTGCTCTTCGAACCTGAAAATAGAAAGCTATTTGCATGCTCACTGCAGGAAACTGGTCCTTCTTTTTTCATTTCCCATTTCTACCACCTCAGCAAAACCCATCTTTCCCACCTAATTTGACCCAATGGCCCTTCTTCTTTTCAGTATTCACCTTTATCACCCAAACAACTTTATACTTCTTGGTGCTAACCTTGGGATCATCTTCTGTATTAGGCTGTGATTTAGGGATATTAGTATCTCATTTGGGATATGTGACCACGTGAAGAACTTTCCTGCTTTCCCATGTAGGATGTTGAATTCCTGAATCGTCTGTTTTTATGGAGAATGAAAGACAGGTAACAAAATTTCATTCTAATTATCCCTTAGAGGACTAATTTATATGATATCATGGTCATTCAGATATATATTCTCAATCCTTTACTTATCTATTCTTCTGCTTTGGGTGTAGGACCCCAACATACTGAGTGTGGTCTTCAACATTTTTAGCACTACGGACCAGTTTCAGGGAAGAAACTTTTTCCACTATCTGGGTAAGGTGGGTGTTTCTCTTCTTTTTATTAGCATATGTTTGCAGTACATAACAATTACACTCTTTGTTACTGTTTTATTACTACATATTTGCAGTATATAGTATTACATCCATTCTGGTGAGTATATACATTTACATAATATATCTTAATCCTTCTCATTACCTTCCCCTCTCCACATTTTCCCCTTCCTCCATTTCTTAGTTTCCTTCCCTTTTACAGAAGCTCTACTAGCATTATCACCTTAGCTCCACCTCCGATCATTGGCATGAGAGTCTGAGGAGGACACAATATAGATCCACTCACTTGCACTGTCCATAGTTGGGCTCATGCTTCTGCAGGAAGAGCCTCTGGTCTGACACTCACCAGGCACTAAAGTTATCAGTAGGGAGCAGCTGTGAACATGGGTGAGGCTTCGCTTACTCACCAGTACTGGCCCATGGCCCAGCATCCGGGGACCTGTATTGTAATCATTTCAGGCTTATTAATTCTACCCATAGTACTAGCAAATCACTTCCTATTTTCTAGCCTTCTTCCAAAACACAGATATTCCACTGTTAGAATGTGTCTGGCACTAGTTATCTTGTACAGCAAATTTGCAATAAGTATGGTAACTTTAACTCACAAGGACACTGATTACAGCGAATAGTGTAATTCCACATCTTAGTCCCAATGGAGGCAGAATAGAATATGACTCATTCCTAACATAACATTGTAATACATTTAGTATTGAGTACAAATATTTGCTGCATCATTTGTTTACCTGGTACGCTATTGTGAAATATTAAATTATTTGTTTGAAATGCTTCTGTTTACAAATAGTAATATGTCTTATAAAATATCTGTAAGAGGTCTACGTACAAGAAAAAAAATTGTAGTGAGCATTTATTGATGGCTTGATAGATTTATGAGCTATTGTTTAGATGTAGTTTACAAATACTCTGAAAAAAATGTAAATTTATCTCACCAAACTTTGAATAGCAGATTGACAAATGGTGTCCTTACTAAATACCACACTGAGATGCTGAATTTTATATTGTCACTAAACCGATCTTTATTTTTCTCTCAAAATGCAAGAAAAATACTTAATCTTTTGAATTTATCTCAAGTACTATCTTGGGGTTCAATATTTCACTTTCAGCTACTCACTGCAATTTTTAATATTTGACAATGTTATTTGAATTTGTGGTATAGGACCTTTAGAGAAAAAATAATTCTAGAGTTTATATCCAATATGAAGTTATATATTTTCTGCACTTTCTGTAGTATGATGACATTATGGGATTTTTAAAAAGGAAAACAAACTTGGGTTTTTATGGAGCGGGATAATAATACACACCTGAATAGCCTCACTCCCGTTAGGTTTAGCTCAAGAGCTGTAAAAACAGAATAACACATTTAAGATAACACTGTTTACTTTGAAAACACCTCTGGGGGAAACAACTGTGCAATAACCTTAAATAATGTATTTTTATGAGTCAAAAAGACTGAGAAAATAGACTTGAAGTTTTCTTTCCAATTTTCTCCAAAGTTCAGTGTGATATCAGTCATTCAGGAGATATAGATAGATAGGTAGATAGATAGATAGATAGATAGATAGATAGATAGATAGATAGATAGATAGATAGATAGACAGAGAGACAGACAGAGACAGAGACAGAGACAGAGACAGAGACAGAGACAGAGACAGAGGCAGAGAGACAGAGAGACAGAGAGACAGAGAGACAGGGAGGGAGAGTAGGCTAGTATACATTCTCTTATACCAGTATGGTGCACAGCTTCCTTCCTAGAGCTGCTGAACCCTATTACCTACTATGCTTCCAGAATTAAAGTACTTAATGGTAAATGACAGTTGGAATATATTTGCAGTAGGTGATGCACTGCTCTAAGAATCTTATATGCATCATCTTGTCTAAGACAACTACATTGAGAATAAAGTACAGCAAAGCCAGCGACTTCCATCAAACTCTGTAGAGCAGAGTGCTGATGTGAGGTGATTCTTTACCCCTCAGAAGTCGGAACTGATCTTGATTTTTTGACATTTAGTGGCTCCGTTTTTTATATTCAGACTGTTCTCCATTTTTTCAACCTCTTTTTATATTTTGTTGGTCTGCCACTGTATCTCTTCTTTGCGCTTTCTTCTTGTCTTGTACATTATATACAGCTCTCCTCAGCTCTCTCAGAAGGCTTGTTAGTCAACAGGAAGATTAAGCTGGAAGGAGCCTGTTACAATCCAGAGCTCATTCACATTGAACTTTGTAACATAACAAGCCTCTTAGCTACAGTAATTTCTTCTGATCCTGTTAAGCTTCCTTTTTATTAATAGAGTTTTTTGCTTTTATTTTATTTTTAATTAAATTCATTGATTTTATGATGTTGGATAATTGTAGCAGTCCTTATAGGAGTTTCTCAAGTACGAAAAGTCTATTGTTAGAATATGACATGCACATTCAATTGGGGGCTTTTGTGTCCACGCTCACACTTGAACTTTAATTATTTACCTGTGTGCTGTCCTCCTCCTCCTTTTATTCCTTCTTCTTGCATGTACTGCGGGTGTCATTCCCATTTGTGTTTTGACCTCTGACCTCTGAATGGTTTGGCCAGTGAGAAGCACTGCTTGTGGACTGCATGATAGGGGTACGGGGTGCTGGGGTACCGTGACTCCTTCTCTGCTCAGAATGTCTGAAGGTGGCTCCATCTCCTCTTTAACCTGCTGATCCCATCCTTTCTCCATTTCCAGGCTTGCTCAGACAATGCAGGAGGGTTCCTGGGCAGTGCTGTGGCCCATACTTTTCAGCTCCATTAAGATCCCCTTTTGTCTTTGCAGTTTCTACCTGGGGCTGGTGTTGGTTTCCTGTTGCTGCTAATCCCCCAGGTTATTCCTCAGCACCTCTTAGACCTATTTATGGTTGAACAGCAAAACAACAGACAACAAAAAACAAACAAATAAACAAAAACGGAAACAAAACAAAGTGAAGCACCCTCTTTTAATAACTAAAGAGTCATTTTTTGAGGGTGGGCCATAATGTCAATGGAGTGAGAAGAGTGTTAATGAAACAGGGCGGGGTGTGCAGTCAAGTTCCACATGAAAGCAGAACCTCCTCACAAGCCCAGAAATTCATAGTCATTTGAAGACCTAAACTCCAAAAAGGTACCACTCATCAGAAATTTTACGTTATCCCATTACTCTAAATTTTCATAACAATTAAGGATATTACATTTATATTGTATTTTTCTAAAATAGCAAAAACTCACATGTAAATGTTGTGCATGTGACAGTGACCGCATATCAACAGCAGCACAGAGCATGCAAGTCTGGCTGTCCAGTTGCAGGAATATAACAGTATATTTACCAGATTAATCTGGCTGCTTCTGCTAGCATGGAGTGGCGCTGCAGGCAGTCTGTGCTGAAGTTCCTGCCAGCACAGGCTTAGTTCTGCGCCTCTTTTCAGCCCCTTTCTACCCATTATCCTTCTCCTTCTCTTTCTCCTTCTCCTTCTCCTTCTCCTTCTCCTTCTCCTTCTCCTTCTCCTTCTCCTCCTCCTCTTCTTCCTTCTCCTTCCCCATTTTTTTGTCAGATGTCAGAGCCACCTCAAAGTCTTATGCTTCTAACTGTGTATTCTTTTTCTTAATCCTACTTATCTTTGCAAGGTCTGCTTCCCAACAAACTTTTTTTTCTTTTTAATTATCAGTTTTGTTGTTTTAAAGAGAACACAAAATAGTAAAAGAAAACAAAACATTAGAAATAATACTGAATTGCATTAAGTAATAGGAATTCGACAATGGTTAATAGATTACAAAATATTATCTTCAAATTAGTAGTTTAGATTACCAGGTATAAAAGTTCAATATTAGAAGAAGAAAAAAATTAAACAATTTAAGCATTAACTGCTCCTTTCAATAGACCAGCAGAAATCAGCAGTACAGTTACCCAAGCTGTCATTTATGTATACAGAAATATATATATTTTCCCTTTGAATTCCCTCTCTAGCACTTCCTTAAGACCCAAATTGCAACAGAATTTGACAAATTCTTAAAGTATCTGCATCCCCCAAATGAGGAGGGTCTTCCAGACATTTGGGGGGGAACCCTCTAATAGTATGAAATTGTACTATAGAATCATTAGTAGTCATTTTCTCTCAGGAAAAGCTAATTCAAGCATTAAAGTTGTATATTTTATCAATTAGTTGAATGAGACAAGAGTTTAATTTGGTTCATGGCTGCAGAGGGCTGCAATAGGCAAGATAAGAACCAGAGCAGGAGTCACAACATTGGCTTGACCTACGCTAGCTCATTGGTTAGGAGCCTGCGTACAGAGACAGGACTCTTAATGGAGCAGCCCTGTCACAGGAGAGAAGAGACCAAAATAGAAAAGCTCTAAAGACCACTTTCCAATTATTATAAAATTTCCTGGAATTTCTCTTGGATGGGTTTTAGTCAAGAGATAAGTAGTGACCCTGCTAATGTCTGAACACTCCTGTCGCCTACCTGTTCTTATTTTGAAACCGACTCACATAGTAAGGCCTGGGACAATGAGTAAATTATGAAAACAAAACCAGCAAATTTGAATTTAGCATTTGTATCAAAAAGACCTCAAGCTTCTGTCTTGCCTTTTTTACCATGTGGTACAGCTGGGAGGCAGTGTCAGAAACTAAAGGGAGTTCTCAGTATTTGCCCAGTCTGCCTGTGCCTGGACCTTACCTTGGATTATCGAAACTCCATAACTTAATACATTTCTCTATTTTATACTCATGCAGTAGCTGGCATTTTGTTATAGTAGCCCAAGTGGACTAAGATGAATAAAAATGTCTCACTGAAATTCTTTGAAGATGGTATGGTACAGTCTGCTTCTGATATTAACTATGGTAGATAGTAATAGGAATGCTCATACTCCTTAGTAATATTCCAAGAATTTCAACTCTAGAGTAGAAACATGTGCAGAGAACTTTGAAGTTGGCATGCTAATGTAAATATCATCATGGTTTTTCTGAAACATTTGGTAGTATGTTTTCCTTAACACTAATCTCTCTGTTCTTTAATGTGCTAAAAGAAAATCCACCATTGCCTATCACTGTCATAATGTGTACAGCCTCATGAATAGTTTCAATATTTAAGTCACAATTCATATCAATCCAAAGTTTTAGAGAAATCTTGGAAAGAATACATGATCTCATATGCTGCTTTCACAAATTGTAACTGCAAAGAAAAACTTATAACAATTTTATCAATTGAAATGCTTTTAATTAAAAATAGGGCTAGTTATTAACATGAATTGAAAGAAAGTTAATTCAACCACCATTAGATTATTATCAGAACAAGAAGTTGTTTATTTCTCAGAATGAGAAAGTTGGCATAAACTTCAAGTGATTCTGACAGCCATGACAGTAGCACCATTTTTCATGACAGAGAACAAATGACCTCAGAAAATTATTGACTAAATTTACTCAGAAAAATGATCTGAATCATTTTGCTTTTCAAAACAGCAGTCTTGAAAAGAATTAAGCACACATCTTTTACAGCATCAAATTAAAAAAATATTGATTTTCTTATATTGAATGAGACATGTAGTATGACATTTCTTTGCCACTAAATAATGATGGACATTGCAATAATTACATATTCCAAGATGGTGAAGATAACACTTGAGTCAAGAATTATTACATCTTTGTTTTTGATGAACATGGTTATTTGCTGGTGTTCATACAGAAAATAGTGCTTGTATTTCTTCAATAACAGAAGTCTGCAAGCATTTTTCTACTTCCATTTTTGAAATGGAAACAAAGCTTTGTAAACAGGGAGGGCAAGAAGGGTTGAAGGGGTAAGAGGAGATTGGGAAAGAAAAAAGAATCAAAATACATCATGTATGGATACAAATTCCCTAAGTTGAATATGATCATCATACACAACTAAAATGTACCAGAAAATTTAATTTTTGAAAAGTCACCAAATATTACAATGTTTTTTAAAGATCCTGTCTTAGTCATTTATATTTTGCCAAAATATAATACCCAACACCCACAAATTAAAGGAGGGGTGGTGTACTTTGGCTCAAAGATTTTAGATGTTTCAGTGCACAGTTGCTTGGTTCTAACACCCAGAAGGCAGGGCCGAGGGCTGGGGTAGAGCACCGGGTGCAAGGTGAGGTCGAAGGAGGAGCCAGAGAGGCACATACACGATTCTGGGCCAGGTGCAGCTGATCCATCCCTTCCAGCCGGGCGCTACCTCCAGCAGCTCACTCAGTTCTGAATCCAAGGGTGGATTCCACAGATGGCTACAGCGCCCCCATGGTCCTATCACTGGCTGAAAGCCACAACTCTGCTTATATGCAGTGTAGAGGGGCATTGTTGATTGAAACTACTGCATCCTTTGTTTCTAAGGAGTCGACCTACAGCGCACTTCCTCAGCAACCTAGATTAAGTAGCTATGAAGCAATGTGAAAAGTTAGAACCAGACAACTGAGGGGAACACAAGCTAGAAAAATAATGACGATGTTAACATGGGTAAAATATCAAGACAGAATACATTTAACTACATTAGAGGATAATAGGAGGACACAACCCTCAGTATGAATACACATGGTAGTACTCATAGGTATCCATTTGCGGTGGCTATATTTAGACAGCGTCCAGAGCCTCCTGCACTTACAGGTGGAGCTTTTTGCAATAGGTCATGTCTAAGGTGTGAGACACTGGCATTAAAGTTATATGAACTAAATAAGGCCACGGATTAGAATTAGTAAAGTTCTGATTATGGCTGAATGCATTTGCTGAAGGCAGAAGCCCTCTCCTGGCAGCACCAATCTAAAGGCTTGTAACCTGGATGGAAGAAAGGGAAGGGCATCTTCCCTGACTGCGGCTTCTGTGTCTTGTGTGCACACTGTGAACTGTTTCTCCCCACCGTGCTGTCTTTCTCGCAGTCAGCTGACAGTGGATGAAACCTCCACAAGCTATGAACGAAAGTAAATCTTTCCTCTTTTGACTTGTGAGTGCTGGGATTTCATTTCAGTAATGAAAAAGCATAACCATTAAGACAATATTATTTCTGCATTGCCATTTGCAGAGGGGAAACTTTTAATGTTTATAAATTGTCACATGATGAATATTGTCTAGCAATAGACACCAACATTTATAAAAGTAATCCTATTATTATTTTAATATATGTGGTACAGGGTCTCACCACACAGCTCAGACTTCTAGTGATCCTCCTATTTTCAGCCCTCCCAGCACTACTGGGATCACAGGTGTGCACCCCCATGCCCAGGTTCAGTGGCTGGCTCAGTGTGCCCGGGGGCAGGGCTGGTGCCCCATGTAGTGTGGAGGATTGAGCCGGGTCTCTGTGCTTGTCTAAGCGGGTGCTTAGTGCACTAGGTCATCTTGCGGGCCCATAATTTTAAGTTAAAATTGTAGATTAAAGAATGTTGAATGATCATTTCTCTTTCGTTATTAAATGTCTAAAACTTTGTAGTATGCAACTTTGCAAAAATAATTGTGCACTATGCAATAGAAAGAATGTTAGTAAATGGGTCCTAAGATGCATTCAGATATCTGTAATAAGTTTTAATTTATTATTTTGCAGGAGCCTTGCCACCAAAAATGATTCTACTGCATATCTCAGAAAGCTAGCAGAAAGAATTCTGAAGATTTTGCCAAAAACAGTAAAAAAGTTGTGAGGAAATAGGGAAACATAGCCTGCTTTTATCTTGCCTGTATGTATCAAAGCATCACATTTCATCTCCATCCAAATGTTTGAAATGTACGATTGTTTTCATAAAAAGTGTTAAAAATATAAAAATTGAGAGTAATATTGAAAGTAAGCAATAAAATTTGGTCATTTACAAATGCGATGGAGAAGTCCTCAAACTCTTGCAATAAAAGAATACAGGGCCAAAGAGATAGCTCGACACCATAAGAGCCTGGCTGGCAAATGCAAGATACTTAGTTCAATGCGCAGTACCCAAAATAAATTGAAGCAAAGCAAAAAGAATAATAGAAAAATTCAAAATTAATTTTAAAATTATGAGTACATATTTATTTAGCTTTAAATTCCAGGGGCTTGATACTTAGGACAACATATGAATAAAAATTAAATTAATTCCCTTGATCAAAAAAGCAGTATCAGTCATATTTGTCATACTGAATCTATCATATTTGTGTATTACAAGCATGTACCTGTTAACCAGAGAATGAACAAAATAAAAAGATAAAATTATGTATTGCTTTACTCACATCTGCATTCTACTATTGGCCCACGTTGTAAATTTCAGCTACTTCACTGCCACCTTAGGATCATACAAAAACGATTTGTTACATTTCATAGGCTTTTTTTTTCAAGCTTCAAGTTCAATATCTTATTGCTATATGTTACAACAATTCAATAGATGCTGCTGTTATTGTCCAATAACTTTAGATTTTTCTAACCTTCTTCTTCTTCTTCTTCTTCTTCTTCTTCTTCTTCTTCTTCTTCTTCTTCTTCTTCTTCTTCTTCTTCTTCTTCTTCTTC
>NW_004524627.1:342385-348896 GCF_000260255.1 Octodon degus | reverse complement strand
TCCTCTTCCTCTTCCTCTTCCTCTTCCTCTTCCTCTTCCTCTTCCTCTTCCTCTTCCTCTTCCTCTTCCTCTTCCTCTTCTTCTTCTTCTTCTTCTTCTTCTTCTTCTTCTTCTTCTTCTTCTTCTTCTTCTTCTTCTTCTTCTTCTTCTTCTGTGCAGGAACTCACTACGTAGCCTGTAGTGATCCTCCTGGTTTCTGCCACCCCATAGGCTGGGATTACAGATGCACACCACCGCGACCGGACTCCATCGCTAGCTCAGCGCACCTGAGAGTGGGGCTGGCACGGCAACCAGCACCAGGGATTGAACCCTGGCCCCTGCTCTGCCTTAAAGATTTCTCTAACTTTTAAACAAAAGCTATTTGATTTTGATTTTGATATAATGTCAAATACTTGGAGTCACACAGCATTTACCCAATCAGATTAGCTTTTTCACTTAATAATAGCATTTACATTTTCTCTGTATTTTTCCTTAACTTGATAGTTCATTTCTTTTCAGTACTTAATAATATTTCACTGTTTGGATATTTCCTGGCTTGTATCCATTCATGTAGTGAATAACATCTTGAGACTTCTATATTTTAGCAAGATGAATAACATTATTGCAAACATCCATGTTCAGGTATTTATTGAGGCAGGCTTGTCTGTAACTCAGAGCATACCTCCTGCCTCAGCCTCCAATGTGCTGGGAGTACAGGTATTCACCACCATACTCTGCTTGCAGTATTAATTGTTGGAAATACTCTCTCTGATTTGTTATTATTTTTTTCACTCTGTTGACAAAGTTAAGTTGATTGAAATTATGGGGATCTATATCTGGGCTCTCTTTTATGATCTATTGATCTATTCTTTTATGTTAAAGTGTTATAAGTATTGGTCATGAACTCTTGAGATCCAGTAGTGTCACTACTCAAAGTCATTCTTCTTTATCAATATTTTGTTAACTATAATGAATCTTTCAACTATCTGTGTAACCTTTATAATCAACTTATTCTTTTATACAAAATAAAGCTAAGATTTATTAGAATTGCATTGTTAAATCAAAGTATAAGTATGTACAATTCCCCTCATCTTTTCTAATACTTCTATCATTAACCTATGTTGTTCATTTATTCTTTCACAATTTCATTATTTCTATGCTATTTCAAAAATAGCTTCTAATCTCTATATCAATAACTACTCAAATTCAGTTGCCCAGCTGATTCCATCACGGATCTCAGGTTGAGAACTGGCTTCCCTTGTGTGGCATTTTCATTTTGCTTATGGAAATATTCCAGCTTAATAAAGAGTTTCTGTGGCAAATAAGTTGCAATTCATTTGACTACACCAAGGTGTACTTCACTTATTAAAAAATTTCTGTGCAGCTTTGGAAATTAGTCTTAGCGTGAAAACTCTGCTTGGTGTTTTCATTCTTCTGTCAAAACTCCTAATTCATTGTTTTGCTTGATGTTTTTGGACCTTAGAGAACTAAAGGAATATATATATATATATATATATGCAAATTATCATATGAATTGATGTTATTAATGTAGCCTACTAAGTATTAAATTAGTAGTTGAAAAAAATAAGACACAGAAGGCAGTCTGGTAACTAAAATAAAAACAAATATGCAGCAGTTATGTTCAAGATATAAGGAATTTACTTACACATAATGCTTTTTATTCTATTACAAAAGGATGACAATCATGTTGAAAATGTTTTGATATCCAATTCAAATTTATAAATTGATATTAAGATGGAATGGAATGAAAATTTCAAGATTGCACCATAAATGTTAAAATAGATTGAGAGATGTGATTGCCCATCCAATTTAAGTGAGGAACATGAATTATTTTTTTCCTAAAATACTATTTTTAAAGTATTATGAAAGAAAATTGCTATTTCTTTGGTTTATGTTTAACATAACCTTACCCGAAGAAAATAAAACTAAATTGGCCCCCAGTACAGACATTTCAATAATATACTCTTGGTCAAAAAAATTATAACAAATTAAAAAGGGGAGGGAAATTTTAAACATTAATTACTCCCTTCAACAGACCAGCAGAAATCAGCAGTACTATGATCTACACTATACTGTGGATATACTGCATACGCATCACTATTTCACTTTCTTCTTTCTTTCTTTTTTCCTTTCCCTCATTTCAGTTGTTCCGTCCATTTGCATGTTTATGGCTGGTCATCTGAACAACTACTTTTAAGACAACAATGTGCAGTGTAACAACCATTGTATTCTGTATCATTTCTAGTGATTTTTGTTTTTGTTTTTGTTGTTACTTTAAAAAAAAATTCTCTTTAAGAAAATGAAAACAGTGCCAGCAAGATAGCTCATTGGTCTAACGCACCTGCTTAGGCAAGTTTAGGCAGGAGTAGGGGACAGGGGTTCAATCTCCAGCACCACATGCCACACCAGCCCTGCCCTCAGGGTGGAATGAGCTGGCCAAAGAGGAAAAAAAAAGAAAGAAGAAAGAAAGAAAGAAAGAAAAAGAAAGAAAGAAAGAAAGAAAGAAAGAAAGAAAGAAAGAAAGAAAGAAAGAAAGAAAATGTAAACAATATGCAATATATTAACCACTGTTGCCCTATCATATAATTTTGGAAATTTTTTTTTGTTTTTGCATTTTCTTTTTCTTTGAAATACTTAAAAAAATAAAAATGCTCTTAATTTATACTGATGATCATTACTTGAAATAATCTTGCATTATTTGAGATGATCAAGTAAATGACCATGAGTAATGTTATAGTGAATTTAGAATATGTTCCTCAAACTCAATAAGGAGTGTGTTACTCTTTTTTGATATTATTTAGCATTATGAAGATTTCCTCTTCAGGCCTGCAGTGCTGGCCTCACCCCCGAGGTACGCTGAGGCCGCAATTGACACTGGGCATGGTGGTGCGCGCCTGTAATTCCAGCTCTTGGGAGGCTGTAAACAGAATCACTACGAGTTCGATCTAGTAGTGAGATCCTGAACACCCTGCAGATCGTTCCCTAAAATGCAAATAAATAAATAAATAAATAAATAAATAAATAAGAAAGATTCCCTCTTGCTTTTACATTATGTACCAGTTTATGTGGGTTTTGTTACAAAATAAAGGATAAAAGCTAACAATAACATTTCCACTTTTTTTAAGTACTTGGTGCAATTTTTCAATCTATGGTAACTATTAATTATTGAAATAAATCAGTAAAGAACAAAACTTCCACAGATAAAACATATGTCATAGTCTCTGTGCTTGCACATATATATTTGTTAATATAGATTGGAATTTTTAGACCAAGTTTTAAAATTTAATGATTTAAGTTAAGTTTATATCATTTATGTCTCAAGAATAAATGTATCTTTTATTCACACTCAAGTTTAGCTTGAGGTTTTCACAGTCTATTTTCAAAGTATCTTTGGAAGTTCAAGTCAGATCAAAAGTTGCAAAAAATTAAAGTAAGACACAGTCCTAACAAAACAATGAAGTCGTACTTGATGGGAAAAAATAGTTAATGATTTAAGGTTCTTATTTTTTGCATACTGTATATATATAATTATGTATTTTTAATCTGTTCCATGAGAACAATTACATACTCCCTTCTGCATTCAAAAGGCCTGACTACTTTTATTACTACACAGATGTATTTTTTACTACTCCTGTCTATACACATCCACCCCCTTCTCCTAAGTAAGCTGAATTCCTGGCAATCACTGATCGATCTTACATTTCTGTGACCTTCTTATTTCAGGCATATAATCGTAAGAGAATCGTAAGTTAGGTGTCTTTTTAAAAAAAAAAAAAAGACTGATTTTATTTCATTTAGATTCATACTCTTGAGGTTTACCCATGCGGCTATCTGCACTACTGAACTGTTCTTTTCCCATGGGTGTTATTCATGATTTAATGTAACAGATTTTATTTAACCACTTCCATAGAGAAGATCATTTTTTAATTTTTCATTTTGGCCTATCCCAAATAAACTTTCTATGAGCAATCATTTACAGGTTTGGTTGTGTTCATAGTTTTTTTTTTTTTTCTGGCTAAATACCCAAGAATATAATTACTGGTTACATGTTAAGCATTCATTTAGATTTTAAGAAAGCGACATGCTAATATCCAAATACTTTAACCATTTTCCATTCGGCCTACAAGGCATGAGAAATCCAGCTTCTTTGTAGTCTGCTGGTGTTGGCCTTGTCACTTTGCCCTCATTGGTTGTTTGGGCACCCAAACATCAATAGCATTCCTGTATACCCATAACCGACTTACTGAGGGAGTAATTAGAGACATGATCCCTCTCACAATAACATTGAAAAAATGAAATACTTAGCAATCAATCTAACAAAGGGAGTAAAAGATCTGTAAGTTGAAAACTATAGTACTCTGAAGGACCTCCAAGAGGATATCAGAAAAATTGAAAGCTATCCCTTATCTTTGGTAGGAGGCACAACTTGCTGAAAATGTTCATACTCCCCAAATTGTTATACAGACTTAATTCAATCCCAATCAAAATAATGCTAGCAAAGCTCATAGAATTAGGAGAAAATCCTAAAATTCATTTGGAATCAGAAGGGACCTAAGACAGTAAATGATTATCTTCTTCTGTTGAGATAAATGAAGATGGTGTGATAGTTAAAAGCAATCACAAAACTGAGGTAAATAATTTAAAGTAGTACAGACTAATATGATAGTCATCTATTTAGAGTAGAGCTATTGCTCCAAAATTGGGACAACTGCTGTCGTTGGGATTTCAAACTAAAGCTGGAAGGGATTTGCCTACTTCAATAAAAAGGAGAAGTTAAACATCAAGCATGGGTGCCTCCCAGTGTTGCTGATCTATGTGCTCTTCTGGCATTCATATGCCATGATAGAAAATTCATTTCATGCTTGTCTACTCTGATAAAACTCAGAACTAAATTGCTTGAAAATGCTGAAAACAGAATGATTATGAGAATGCCCCCAAATTATGGGGCACACTGGGATAAAACTAGATCTCCAAGCAATGATAATGCTGACCAACCTTCTTGGGTAACCTGGTCAGAGTACTGCTAACCCTGAGTATTGCACATAATGTGCAATATTATTGAAACGTTTTGTCAAATATGAATATTAAATTATTAATAAAATGTACTTATAATACAATTATGCAAAATCACGTTTGAAAAATAAAAAAGAAAGGCTAGACATTTGTGCTCCTAGCTTAACCCTTCGTATTTGCCAGTAACTAATTATAAATTATTTTGCATGATTCATTTTATATCTATGCATTTTTTAAGGATAAAAGAGCATTCCGGATTAGTCACTATATATTTTTTCTTCAGATTTCTTCACACTTGTTGATTTTTTATCTGGGGAAGCTCAACTGTAAGAAAAAAAATTTTCTGTAGTTTTTAGAATAATAGGCTTTTGATAAGGTAGTTCACATTATGTTATCATTCTTGGTCGAAATTTCCTTGATAGTTTTTTAACCTTTCATTAATATTCTCTGGCTTTGCTTTTGACCAGAACCACCATTATCCCATAATTTGCCAAAATGATCAATACAAATGTCAAGAGGAGGGGAACCTCATATTTGTTCTCTAGACCTTTTAGAAAACATGGACTGCTCCTTTGGCCACATATATGTGAATTTACAAAAAAGGTGATATTGTAGACATCAAGGGAATGATACTGTGCAAAAAAGAATACTTCACAAATGTCACCATGGCAAAAAATGAAGAGTCTACAGTCTTAGCCAGAATGCTGTGGGCATTGTTGTAAACAAACAAGTTAAGGGCAGGACACTTGCCAAGAGGATGAATGTGCATATTGAGCATATTAACCACTGAAAGAATCATGATAGCTTCCTGAAACATGTCAAGGAAAATGATTAGAAAAAGAAGGACACCAAAAAAATATACCTGGGTTCAACTGAAGCTCCAGCCTGCCCCTTCCAGAGAAGTGTGTTGTATGAAAATCAATGGGAAGAGCCTGAGTTGTTGGAACCTATTCCCTATGAATTCATGGCATAAACTAGCCATGGAACTCTGTAATTGAACACCTTAATTGGCATTTTAAGTGTTCTAGATCCTACTTAAAAGTAAAATGGTCATCTTGTGTTGTATGGCTGATTTTGTTAGGTGAATAGGTATGTGATGCCTTTTTATCTCAAGTATTTGGAGCAGATTTTCATTGTACCTAGTAATTGTTTAGTCTTTACTCTTCAATGTTTTTCTTGCTGGAAGGTATTGCTAACATATTGTGCAAGAGTATACCCAAATGTACACATATTTATGAAATATTTATATTGGCTTGAAGACCCTGTAAATCACCATAGGGAAAAGATGTATCAAAATAAATGGAAATCAGGGCTGGCCAGATAGCTCAGTGGACTAAAACACCTGCTTAGGCAGACTGCAGTGGCTGGAGTTCTATCCCCAGTGTGTGGTGCTGGCCCCACTCGAGGGTGCTCTGAGAAGACAATTGAGACTGGAGTTGGTGGCACATGCCTGTAATCCCAGCAGTTTTGAGGCTGTAAACAGGAGAATCACTACGAG
>NW_004524627.1:338747-342285 GCF_000260255.1 Octodon degus | reverse complement strand
TGATAGTCAGTTTGGAATATGAATCTGAACAACAAATATGTGTTCTAGTAGTAAGACAAAGTTAGTAGTGTATAGTTCTCAAGCAAAGCATGAATGCAGATTAAAAATAATAAAAGTGAAAGAATGGAATAATTAAGATTATTCATGTTTAGAAGGTAAGATGGGGGGGTTAAAGCCAGATAATAGTAGTCTCATGCTTTAAACAATTTTTAACTGAAATGGGCTTCCATTTATTTAACTGAAGTGACTTCCATTTATTTTCTGTCTTTCTTTCTTTTCTTGTCTTTCTTTAAAAAATGTTGATTAAATAATTCCACTGTTTAAAGCCACTAGTGTCTCTCTTGTTTCTTCTGGGGAAAAAGTCAACTACATCAACACAGTTTGTAATCACCTACAATGTGTAGTTCAAACATTTTCTTCAGGACTACAACCCACTGAACCTCCTTTTTCTTGTCTTTTCCATTGTCATTTCTATTACTCACCTTATCTTTGTAGAGCTATATGTTCTTCTTTGGTTCTTTCTTGGATATTTGCTATTATAAAAATGAAAATATGGGTATTCCATTGGCATCTAAATACTATAGGTGTGTGAATTCAGCAAAACAATCCAATACAGTCCAGCAGTGTACTATAGTAGTGGGCTATCCATAGAAGTTGTTGACTTGAGCCTTTCACAGATCAGCATATTAATATAGTTCCACTTTAGGTACCTCATTTTTATACTTCTCTGATGGATGGTTAAGACCAAGGTAAAGCAAGACCTATATAACAAGAAATGTAACTCTTGTATATGATAAGGTCAGTCAAGTACCCTCAGGATTTATCCTGTAACCTTGCACCTCAATTTGCAGATCCTTTGTCAGTGTCAGCCATGTGGATGAGTCATGGCTATCGCCCTACCAACTTGCTCTTTGTGAAGGCCTGAGAGAATGTTTTCTCTCCAGGTGACTCTCCTTAGGCACACTCCACGTCATCAACAACATTGCTCTGTCGCCCCATAATCTCCTTGATCAGAAAATTTGGAACACAACTGTCATTTTTGACAGGACTGAACAAAGGAGAGGGGAACAAAGGAAGGAACAGTTTGTATCCATATACACAGACTAGTTAGGATGGATATATAGCTAATTTCGCTTAATTCAATGAGAAGAAAGATTTGTACTGATAGTGTTTGGACAGGATATTCTGTCTGCATCTTGTACCATGGATGACCGCTAAGAAGATAACAATGTACAATGTATTAATTATTGAAACTATCCTATTGATCAGTTTTGAAACTGTCTGATGGACGTTTGTTTCTCAATAAAGTAAAATTTTAAAAAAAATTAAAATATGACTGTCTTTGTTTGCTATTGTGTGTATAGTATGCCAAACTAGAAGTAAACCTCTTGATATCTTCATTACTGAGTTCTGATTACCTGTCATAGCAGTGCCTAGCATACTGTAGGGTTTTAATACATGTTCATTGAACCAATTAAATTAAAAGAATATATTGTCTAAAGATTTAGGCATTTCAGGAAAATTTCTTCAATGGTATAGTCTGCTACTGCTTCTATTTACATGCAATGATAAATGACTTTGAGTCAACTCTCTTCTTAACTCTTGGATATTTTGTAGACACTTCTGTGACAGTAGATGTGAGACTTTATAAAAGCTAGTGCTCAAAGCAGCTCAAAAAGTTATTTTCTTATAATTTTTATTTTTTAAAGAGAGTAAAGAGTAGTATTAAAATAGATAAATTACAAATGATACAGAATCTCACTAAACAAAATAATATAAATTTCACTGAATTTATTGTATTGCATAGTGCTGCCTTCAAATTAGTTGTTCATATTACCAGATATATGTATGCAAAATTGGAAGAAGGAAGAAAAAAGTGAAAATCTAAGAAAGTAAGAGAATTGAAAACAGAGGACAAAACAAATTAAGGATTAACTGCTCCTTTCCATTGATGAGCAGAAATCCACAGAACTATAAAAGTTCTTTATAGAAAACAGATTTTCTTAGAAAAGGGTATGAAACTCAGGTACTAGCTAGGAAAGTCTTCACTAATATTATCAATTAATATCGTTTTTAAGTTTGATCAGATATTAGAAACTATGAATAAAAGTTGGATTTGAAGTGCTGTGTGGCTTTTCATTTAATATCCCTCCAAATAGTGCGTCAGCAGTGCCTCTGTATTCCCACAGTTGTGCAGTGAATTCATGTTTTTTTACAAATTGTGCCATCTAGTCCCTGGCATTTTCAGAGTCAAGAACTTTCATTGTCTTTTATTTTCTTTGGGTAGCCCTATAAAAAGAAAACATTTAGCATATAATTAGAGATTTTGAAAAAGTAAAATAGAACTTAAGAAATTGAGTTGGTCATTTTAGTCCATGAGTACTTTTGTTCAGTGACCTAGAGTTTTGAGTGATACCCAATTTAATTTGTCACACACACAAACATGTACTTATATAAAGTTAACAAATTTCACAATTGTACATTTAATCATTTAAGAAAATAATGATTAACCATGAAATTGATTTCATGAGCCATTAATGTCCCAAAAATACCAGTACAGGGGCCGGGGAGATGGCTCAGTGGAATAAGTGCTTCCCTGACAAGCGCAAGGGCCTGAGTTCAATCCCCGGTTCTGAAAAAAAATACCAGTACATAAAAATAACCTCATATAATCATATTGACAGTAACAAAGGCCCAACATTTATTTTTTCACATTTCCCATGGGCAAATTGAGTAATATTATGAATCTCTGTTGAATACATACTATTCTATTTCCAATTGTATATAAACAAAAAGGTTTCTCTAAGGAACTAAACTATAGCTTGAGTATTTATCTAGAGGTGAGGCTTTCCTGGCAAGAAGAAGAGAGAAACCCATTGAATATTTAATGTATGCCTATCATCCTACTCTGTGAATAGACCTATCTGGCTCTGATCTAAAGAACCTGGGCCATCTCCTCTATTTTCATTTCTTTCTTTTTGTCATTGCCACAACCATGAGCATTCTGCTATCAGGAAATACACACACAAACAGAAATTTTTGACAATCCCATTTTTGTAGTATGTTTATAATTGTAGATGCTACATTGTTTAATGTAAATTGTCAGGAGATACATAACTTCTGTTTTTGTTAGACATCAACAGAATTTGGAAATTCTAGGTGATAATTGTCCCTGATGATGTTTGGAACAACTTCCAAAGATTGGTTTTCTTTCCATGACTTTCTGGCTTTTCCTCTACTATGCATGTTCACAAGGTGAACACCTTAGGAGACATTCAAGTCTTTGGATACCATTTGAGGTGACCACTTTTGGTCATGATGCTAGTTAAATTGGCAGAGGATGACCCAGTAAAGCTCTGGATAACCATTTTATACACTTAAAGAGATAGAAATAACTTAAGTCTAAAAGGAAATGACCTTAAGTCTATCATTACATCCTATGCTATTAAAGCTAAATATGAGCGCAACTATCCTCCTACCTTCCTATCAGCAAATTCTCACCTCAGTGTACCTGCCAAGAGGGGAAAGTTTGACAGAG
>NW_004524627.1:326653-338601 GCF_000260255.1 Octodon degus | reverse complement strand
TGGCCAGCTCAGCCCACCAGGGGGCGGGGCTGGCTGGCATGTGGTGCTGGGGGATCGAACCGCGGTCCCTGATGCTTTGCCAAGCTTGTTCCAAGTAGGTGCTCTAGACCACTGAGCCATCTCTCCAGCCCCTCAAATTTTTAGAGACTTAAGACTTTACAAACAGTGGTAAGTAACAGTCAAACTGGGAAGGAGAATGTATATATGGGGATCTCTGAAGATTAAATCCATTAGCTTTATAGAAAATGTGTCATCAAGTGATAAAAATAGCAAGCTGAGATTTTATTTAAAGATTATTGGTGTTACGCTCACAGGAGTAAGAAAGTATTCATGAACACACAGATTCATGCTTATGTGGGCAGACTCAAATGTACTGTGAAGAATGAAAAAAATTGAAATTACAAATTGCTGTCATCTTATTATCCTGCATTCATTTGTTACCAAAATTAATTGTCTTCATGAGATTGTACAATCTATATATTAGGAGATAAAATAAAATAATTGATTTATTTTGTAGTTGTTGACCACAAATTATATTTTCCTTTAGGTAAAATATACTTTGCTGTTACTAAGTGTGCTATTCAAAGAAATTTTGCAAGGAACTTTACTGTTAGTGAATGCGGCTTCCATTTCAGTCTAGTCCTATGAGAACATAGAAGCTATAGAGGTGGAAAGATAATCAATAATCTCTGGAGCACTACCAAACCACTTTAGGGCAAAGTAAAGTATGGCTCTGTCGTCTATGAAAGTCTTTTCTCTACCAAGTGAAAAAGCTTAACAGCTACTAGAAAATCTGAAGTCTTAAGTGAAATGAAGCGAAGTATATTGCCACATTTATAGGCAATGTCTGGAGTAATTTTGTTCTTTAGGAAAACTCTTGAATCTTGGTAAGAAACATTTTAAATTGTGAAGTCAATTCATGAACTGTAGCAAAAGTCCCAGCAGAAGGTTTACCAAGGACAGAAAATACCTTGTGCAATAAATAAAATGAAATGGGAAACTTGTTCTGCTAATACTTATGATACGATTCTTTGGAATCACTATAATCATTTAAAATATAGTAAGGCCAATCTAAGCATATACTTATATAATTGTAATTATTTAAATATTTGGACAATTGTTCATAAAAGTTGTGCTATAAATTTACTGTTAAATTGTGAGGTATTTTTCAAATTCTGAAAAATTATTTTCCATTTATTTCCTCATGGAAATTAACATCATGATTGGGAATGTGAGCAATGTATTTTTAGGGCTCTCAAAAATAGTTGGACCACCATTTTTTCTTGGCAAAATTTTAATAAAATAATTCCTCTTAAGTTTTAAAATGTGCTGCTCCTCCTCAGAGCAAAGCCAGACAGCGACATAGAGAAGCTGCTGCTCCCAAACAAGAGCCCAAAGCTTCATCACTGACAGCTAAGCATGCAAAGAAGACAAGATAAGCTCACTCCCTTCAAGAGATTCATATTTCCATGTGAAAAGGTTCAGCCCTTTTTTAAAAAAAAATTTATCTCCCTCAAAGTGGAGCAAAGCATACTCTTAAGTATTTGGTGTAATCCTATCTTTATATAATCCTTCTGAAATAGTGTTATTTGGTTAAAATTATGATTTTCCAAAATAACATTTATAGATGATTCCAAGAAACTTTACAAAATTTGAAAGAAATATGCTTTTGAACTTAGATAAAAAGCATTATATTCGGTCTATTTTTTTCCATAATTTTATTGCTAAACAAATAGCAATGAAACAGTTTCAAATCAAATTGGTAGGATAGTTTCAATAATTAACACATTGCATACATTCCTCCTAGTGGTTAATTGCTGTACAAGATGCGGACATGGTATCCTATTTACAAACACCATTAGAGAAAATTCCTCTATTCATTAAGAAAATGTAACTATATATCTATCCTAACCACTTTGAATATCCAGATACAAAATGAACATTCATCTGTATACCCCTTTTTTGTTAAGTTCCATTATTTGAATATTATAGGTGTGTAAACTCAGCAAAATATTCTAAAAGAGTCCAGTAGCCCATAATAGTATTGGGTCTTCCCCTTGACTGGCAATGTCAACGAAATTGTTGACCTGAGTCCTCTACATAGCAGCATGTCTTTACTTCTTATATTTCATTTTTATACTTTTCTGCTAGATGGTTAAGGCCAAGGTAAAGCAGTACCTATGCAACAAGAGTGGTAGCTTTTGGGTCTCATAAGGTCAGTGAAATCTCCTCAGGATTTATCCTGAGATCCTGTACCTCAGATTGTAGACCCTTTGTCAGTGTCAGCCATGTGGATGAGTCACAGCCATTGCTTGGCCAATGTGATCTCTGTGAAAGCCTGAGAGAACGTTTTCTCTCCAGGTGACTTTCCTTAGGCACACTCTACATCATTGATCACTTTCCTCTTTCACCCCATAATCTCCTTGATCAGAAAATTTGGGACACTGTTGAGTTACATGACGTTACAGTACAAGTTCTCATATGTCCTGAGTCTTAATTGACCATGGAAGGTTAGGGCCAAAATGTTGGCTTTCCTTGAGGCCCTCCTTTTTCTCTAATTTTGTTCTGCAAACTTAGGTTGTTAACCATCCAGAAAACAGGCTTATTTGGTCTATTTTTATAAAAATTGTTAGTAAGCATGTCTGACACACATATGTCAATAAAAGGGTAATATATAATTTATCTTAATTGTTCATGAAGTTATATGCTTTAGTTACCTTTTCATAATAGTGTGCACAAAACTGTCTCATTTCAGTAAGTACATACATTGTGTTTTTATTTAATTTATGTAACTATTTTCCTATTAAAGGATGCTGTATTTCAGATTTGCAGTGTTCTCAAAAAAACTCCTGACTTAAAGCTTGGTGCTGTTTTGGACAGTACTGTGAAGTGGCAGAAGCTCAGCCATAGAAGGTCTATGAGAGTGCTCAGGTGTTAGCCCTGAAGAGGACTGTGACCCTTCCGCCCTTGCTCTTCCTTTATGTCTCTTGTTCCTTGCCCTGAGTTAGGCAGGTCATTCTGGACAAGCTCCTATCCTGCTGGGTTGATACAGGTCACAGCAACAGGGCCACTCAGTCCAAAGGAAAAACTTTAAAACTACTATCCAAAATAAAACTTCTCTCTTTATAAATTCACTCATCAAACATATTTTACAATACTCAAAAGCTGATTGGCACCATGGATTGATTGCATTATCACTAATATTTGCTATTAAATGACATGTTACTACATTGGAATTCATTTGCACTTGAAGTCTAAATGCAAATTAAATGCTAAATCATGTTTGATTCTTTGTGAATATAATTATGGGTGAAATTGACCAGAGATCTTTTGCTGATCTGAGCTTATATTCCTATTATTTATTTTATCCTTGCGAAATCAATTTGTATCACTCATGTATCTGTGTTATGCTGGTTTTTTTCATGTAAAATGTATTGAAATATTTGTTTCCATGACGTTTTCTAAATCTGCCCCAGAATTACCCTCAATTAGTAATGGGGAGTTCATGCCATAAGGGAGACAGGAAGGTGCCTCTTCTTTGTCCTGCTACTCTCATTTAAATTAAGTATTATTATCATATTCTTATATGACACATATTTTGTTTTCATGTTTATACCTTACTAAAAGGAATATTCCAGTTTCACTTTGTAAATCTAACTTCAAATCTTTAATTGAATAATTTAATTATATCAACCTATGAAGCATCAGTATTTTCCCAATGAAAGCCTCTCTTCAAACTAGAAGACTTTTATGGTCCTTTAACTTATCTCAAAAGTTTTTTTTTTCATTTGTTGTCTATTCAACTATAATTCTTATACATGATTCTTTTATAAATTTATATTAATTTTATATTAAGCTTAGTTTATTGATAATGTGGGAATATTGTACTTCAAGAATCATTTAATGTTCATCATGTATTTTTAATTCATTAACATTTTATCAAATGAAACAATTATTTTCTTTTGAGACCTCTGTGGTAGGTAAGTTCAGAGAATCCCCCCCTTAAAGAACTGGACAAGTAGTCATGGATTTCTATGTCAGTATAGTTTTCCACACTCTAGAATTAACTGCCAAGAAAGGACATACATGGAATACTGTCTTTAATTGAAAATGAAAATGGTTTTATTAGCCTTTAGTAGGAAATAAAGATCCAGCCATGGTAGTTCTCAGTTGTACTTCCAGTACTCTGGGACTTTGAATCAGGAGGCCAGCAAGTACCAGGCCACTCAGTGACTTAATGAGATTTTATCTCTAGGTAAAAAAGGATGGGAATCTCTCTTAGTGTAAATGCCCTGGATTTTATTCCCAGTACTTAAAAAAAAGTAAATAAAGAAGTTTCACAATGCTTGCTGAAGTATTTACCCACCATGTCACATGATGAATATACAGCAAGGTAACCATGCTTACTGCCCATAAGAAACCTATCCAGAGTATCACAAGTAAGCTGAAGTGTCTCTTATGACATCTGGTGTCCAACAGTTCATAGCAGTATTGAAATATGGGAAGGAAGGAAGGAAGGAAGGAAGGAAGGAAGGAAGGAAGGAAGGAAGGAAGGCAAAGGGAGAGGGAGAGGGGAAAGAAGGGAAGGAGGGAAGGAGGGAGGGAAAGAGGAAAAACATACATCCATGCACCCAGAGAAATTTGGTGGGGGGAAGATAGCTAAGTAGAATAAGTACTTCCCTGGCAAGTGCAAGGTCCTGAGTTTGATCCCTGGTACCACCAAAAAAAGCCCAACAAAAAAAATCCAGAAAAATTCAAGTGAATCAATATCCATTATGGGAATCTTGAATGTTGTATGATACACAATATAGACAATGAGTAACTTACAGTAAACCCTGAAAAAATGAATTAGGTTCTGATTTAATTTCATTTGTAACTATTTTGAGGAAAGAAAGTTATTGGGCTGACCAGATAGTTCAGTGCACTAAAGTGCCTGCTTAGGCAGAGTGCAGCAGCCGGGGTTTGATCCCCAGTGTGCCATGCTGGCCCTGCCCCCAGAGCATGCTGAGAGGACAACTGAGACTGGGCATGGTAGCACATGCCTATACTCTCAGAGCTTGGAAGGCTGAAAAACAGGAAGATCATTATGAGTCCAATCTACATAGTGAGACCCTGTATTAAATACATTTTTAAAAAGAAAAGAAAAATATTTAGCTTATGAATTTTCTGACATTCTGCATGTCAGAACATTTCTAAACATCAAACTTGAAAGTAGATTGGTCATTTAAGACAAGAGTTAAATTATTTTCTCTCACCACCTTGTTCTACTTTTTGTTCTTTCCTTATCCTGTTAGTCTGAGTCCTCAACAGAATGGGATGAATAGGAAATACATTTATTTCTTAGAGAAAGTAAAAGAGAGATATCTCTTTCCACTTGTTTATGGAAACCAAGTAAACCTTAAACATACAGTTGAAGACCCATGCGAACCAGTGGAATTCTAAGCCTAGTCCAAGTCTAAGGCACAATAAGCTTGATGTCTTAGCTTGAAGACAGTGAAGTTGAGAAAGTATGTCCTCTGTTGCTTACTCTAGTTGAAACTTCATTGGGTGACTCTCCCTCATTTGGAAAGGCAAGCTACCTTCTGATGTCTAGTGAGGCAAATATTAACTCAAAAACGCCTTTTACAGATACATGCAGAACAATGTTGAACAACATATCTCTATACTTGATGGCCCATTCAGGTTGACATAGGAAGCTAATCATTACAAATATATTCCTTGTCTACTTGGAAACCATTACACTGCCTTAAATCACATTTAATGTCCAGACAAAACAATAACAAAGTCATTATTCTGCTTAAGGTAATACAGCTGTCCTCCATACAATCAAAAACGCCAAACCCTTGCTGTAGAAAAGGAGACAAAGTTCTGCACTCTTTGTTCTACTTCTTGTTCCATAACTTAAGTAATGTGATGCAAAACCTGTACATGTTATAACATAGAGTAAACGTGTCTTGTGCTATATAACAGGGAAATAAGGAAAAGAGGACAAAACTGCAAATACACACATACATGAAAAGAATCATATCTCAACAAAGTAAGGGAAATATTCACGACAGCTGCAGTTTTTATTATTGCAACTGCTCTCAGTTTATCATAATTGATATTTTGACTATTTTATTCTTCTCCTCATCCCTTATATGCTTTGCCTTCAGAAAGTACCAACGCTTGTTGAGAGTTCCTGTTCACTGAGATAACCCAAATCTTCCTCTCTGAAGGATCTGGGCTCTTAGTGCTTAGCTGGAGCTGTCGTAGTTTTTCATTGATAACCACAGGACATGATAATGACAGAGGACACCCTAATGAGTTTCCTGTACTGCAGACATACTCTTCACCGTACTGTGGAAGTGCAGCCCACTTTCTCCTTAGTGGTCAGTATTAATCACAGTAACTGCACACTACCTCTTCTTTGTCAGTTTAATCATGGATGTACAGAGTCTAAAGTGACTAGGCGGCATCACTAACTTCCAGAGTAATGAAAGCATCAATGTGTCTCTGATGAGACCATTTATTTCTTTGAAATGAAGACCTCTAATTCAACATTCCACACCCAGGGGAAAAAGAGGCAAAAATCTACTGGTGAGGCCCTGAGGACAGTAGTGTATCTTGCTACTTCTGTTTAATAACTTAGTCCTGAATTGCTGAACCCTCCCTAAAGAAAAAAAATAGCATTCTGCATTGGATGCTGACTCTGAGAATATGCAGCCAAATGTAGAGCCTTCATGCACCACTGCCAGGTACTGTCATTTGCCCAGGATTGTAACTGAAACTTAATTCTACCAGTCTGAAAAGCCAACTATTTCAAGATGATGAAGAATATAGAAAGGCTATTAAATTCTGTGACCATGGGTTCATTGCCATACTTTGTTTTCTGTAAGTATAGCTCTTTGATTAGAAGCAATGCTCTGTGGAACATCATAACTTTAGATAACTTACTTATATACCCAGAAGCATTGTGCTCAAGGAAGGAAAATTATTATCTAGAGAAAGTGACTAGTCCAGTAATAAAAACAAATCTCTGTCCCTTCTAGAATGTCCATTGAACATAATCAACCTTCCACCAAGAAGCCAGCTCATCATCCTGAGAAATCATGCCATACCAAGGACACACTGTTGCTGTCTTTATCAGGACACTCAGCTATGGGCAAAACAAGACAAGTTTTGGTAGCTGTAGTCTGTGTAACTGAGCCAAAACATAACTTCCACTCCTGTCACTATGATCACTTTGAGCATGAGAATATTGGATGATGATTTGGGTTCCCATGAAAGTAGGTTGATTGGTATTGAAAAATCAGATAGCTTTCTGATTTATTGTGAAAATCTTCCTTTGCCAAGGGCAATCTTTGGTGAGAATTTGTGCCCAGTTGCAGAATTCTGTCTATCTACTTCTTCCTCAGATGTCCTTGTCATCAATGTTTCAATACTAGTCCCTCCAAGTCTACAGTTGAATGTTTTTCAGGATTCATTTCCCACCTTGAAACAAGCAAAAGTCTTTCTAATAGGTGTGTTAAATAGAGATATGATGGACATAATCTGTCTGTATTTTTCATTTTTTTTCTTTTATTTATTTATTTGATACAGGGTCTCACTATGCAGCTGAGACTCATAGTGATCCTTCTATCTCAGCCTCCCTAGCACTGGGGTTACAGCTTGCACTACCAGGCCAGGTTTCTATGGCAGGCTCAGGGCCCACATAACATGTGGTATTGGGGATTTAACCTGGATCCTTAAGCTTGCAGGCAGGCACTTAGACCTCTGAGCTGTCTCCCTGGCCTTGTCTGCATTTTTCTAGCCCTTGATAGTAGTAATAATTGCTAAAATCCCTCCTGAATGATACTGGTTTTGGCTTAGTTTACTATTTTCATGGGTAGAAATAACTCAGGTGTTTTTCCCTCAGCCTTACTTACCATCATGGCCTTAGTAACTCAGGGCTGGGTACAAATGTTAATGTCCTGCCAGCTAAGAATGCATATCTAATTGTGCACTCTGAACTAGGGAAGTGGCCACAGTGTTACTCCTTTCAGAGAGAGATGAGGAGGCTGCTTCTACTGAGGGTGAGAGAATTACTTTCAATGGGATTAATGAGACCACCTCAATTACAAAATAAACACCATAATCATGGGGTTCAAAGTCCACAGCGTCATTAAAATCTTCCCATGTATTCCTACTCCAATTTACACACTTCCATGCCTTCCGAATCCATGTCTTCACTTTAGTAAAAGATGTGCCATGCCACTGGATGTTCATGTGTCCCACAACTTAGCCAGTCCCTGGATGAAAGTCTGTATTGGATGTCCAGTAGTGCTACAGCTTCAGCAGGAAATGGTCTTCTTATGGCTGCCTATAGAAACTTGTCAAATACCTTATGTAACATGTCAACTAGGAGTTCAAACTCTTAACTCTGTTTTGTTTCAACTTTTCATTCTGAAACCTGTAGAGCAACTAGCTGATTATATTTATTTGCTGTCCATCAGTATTCACAAATATCATCTAGATCCTTTCTTCTTGTAAGTGGTTAGGAGGATCTAATAGAGGCATGTTGCATATACTGTGCTGTAGAATAGCAGTGCCCTTCTTTATACTATGAGTATAGTAATCAGCTTCTTTTAATCTGATCCTATCATAAATACAATTATGGAAACTACAGAAACAACTTTAAAAATCATCCTAAAAAAATCTCTTTAAAATTGTGTTTCAATAAAACCACCTTGGTAGTAAATCTGCATTAGTCTGGCTTCTCTAAAATGGAATCAAAAGTATATCTAAATTTTAACATATTCATAAGACTATATATACATATATATTCATGCTATCTACATATATATCTCTGTCATATGAACATGTATTCATATTATCTGTATATAAAAATCTCTATCAATCTATCTATCTACCTATCTGCCTTCTACTTCTTTGTAGATAGAGACTCGATTATTAAAAGGAATAGTTTGGACTTCGTTCCAGTAAAAATGCAAAGACCTGAGAATGTGGAGAAGTGATGGTATAAATTCTGATTGGATTCTGAGTCTGGAGGAAGATCAACATCCCAGCACAAAGACCAGCAGACAGAGTTTGCCTTTTAATGCAGTGTTTGTTCTGTTTAGGCCTGCAAGGATTTATCCACTTTGAAGAAAAGAGCCCATTTTTTTCATTCTACTGATTCAAATATGGGTGTCATTAAGAAATATCTTCAGAGACAAACCCATAAGGCTCACACGCAGAAAAAAGCTTGATATGAGTTTAACTTTCACTCTTAGTAGCTCTCCTATTTCCTGTCATTTTTCTTTTTCTCATAAGTCCAGAGCACAATCAAGAGCAAATGTGCTGTTAGTGTTTCTCTAAGGTAGTTGGTGGAAGATTTCATGATTCTTCCTGCAAATTTTCTTTCAATTCAGGGGCAATGTTCTTGTTTGATTCCTACCTTTCCTTTCATTGGATCTCTTACTTTGGGACTTCTATTAGAGCTAGAAAGCAGTGTTAGAGTTCCCTGATCCTATTAGCAAGTTTCTCAGTTTTGCATTTATTAGTGCCATCCTATTGCTTTATATGAGATTCTGAGAATTTCATCCAGCCCAATATTTAGCCCATTTCTATACTATCATCTTACCCTTTTCTCATCATGCCTTCTGCTTCTGTTTGTCAACATTCAAGTCTTCTTAAGTCATTCACTTATTTTTCCCAATCATATTCATTTTTAATCATGCAATTTTTCCACTTTTGAAGACACTAAGTGCAATTAATGTTAAAATCTTCTGTTTTTCATATTCAGTTTTCAGTCCAGTGCCTTTCATGTCACTAGTTTTATTTAAGTATGCAGTGACTATTTTGGTTGCCTGATTAATTTTCATGAAACACTACCTCATATTGTAAAATATTTACAGCTGGAGTGTTTCCTAAGCACTGTGTGTTTTATGACAATAAATACAAAATTTTCAGTACAAAACATTGCACTGACTGAACTGGAACAAGAAGCCAGGGATCAGAGGCTGGGTTTTGTGTAAGTAAACAACACAGCTTGTGTGCACATAAATGGAAAATAGATTTTGCCAATGAGACATGTTTCTTCTCCTTTGAAGTAACTAGACGGGAACTAGGTCCCATTTTACTTCTCTGCTTGATTCTGTGAATCCCTACAACAAAGAAGCATTATATTTTAAAAGCTATTTTGTGACTTTATTTTAAAGTTAAATACCTGATTTAATAGGCATGATATGATGATGATTTTTCCATAGTGATAAATGAATGATTTTAAAGACAGTCTCTCTGTGAGCCATGTTTTCTTCTAGTAGTCTGTTCTTACAGATTTTGAAGAGAAAATTCATTTTATGGGAAAGTGCTTTGCTTTCTTGTTATTGGTCTCAAATCAGGTTTGCTTTACTCCATTAATTTTTTTTTTTTTTTTGAACTGGGGATTGAACTCGGGCCCTTGCACTTGCCAGGGAAGCACTTATTTTACTGAGCCATCTCCCAGGTCCCTACTCCATTAATTTGATTTCCTATCATCTTCATCAATTTGGTCCAAATGATCAATATCATCCTTACAATGACCATGTATTGGTATGTTTGTTTTTTCCATTTATTTATTTATTTATTTATTTATTTATTTAGTACAAGGTATACAGGGTCTCTACATAGATAGGACTCATAATAATCCTCCTGTTTTCAGCCTTCCACGCACTGGGATTTCAGATGTGCCACCACGCCCAGTCTCAGTCACCATCTCAGCTCGCCTGGAGGAGGGGCGGGCACAGCAAGCTGCTGATAGAACCCTGGTCCCTGCATCTGCCTAAGCAGGTGCTTTAGTCTACTGAGCTATCTGGCTGGTCCTATTATTTTTCCTTTGTAGTGCATCCCCCTCACAGTCACTCAACTGAAATGATATACAATGGTAGAATTTTTAAATCTAATAGGTATAAGATAATTTATAACATAAATCCATCAGATTTTGTCATGTATCTTAATTCTATTTGTTTGGCTAAGAATATGTTGATATGTTCAAGATCTTTTCAAAATGTTCCTCATACACACTAAGAACTTTGATAAAGGATGTTTGGAGACTCTTTAAATTTTATATTGCAAGGGCCAGCCAAATGGCTCAATTAAAGTGCCTGCAAGTAGGTGCAGGGGCCATGGCTTTGATCCCCAAGCCTGCCATGCTGGACCCGCCCACAGGGAGTACTGAAATGGCGATTGAGACTGGGCATGATTGTGTGCCGCTATAATCCCAGCATTTGGGAGGCTGTAAACAGGAGAATTTGATCCTGACTAGAGTCTGATCTAGTAGCAAGACCCTGAACACCCTGTAGACCCTTCCCTAAAATATAGAAAAAACTATATTGTAAACATCTTCTACTGTATTTTCTGACTAGATATTGTTTTCACATGTATGTATGGAGAATGTTAGATTATGTAATTGATTTCACATGACACTAGCTTAATTTCATATAATAATATTTTAGTTTATCTTAATTTTGTAAGTATGCAGCTTAACATCTACAAATATCAATAGTTTTACATCATTTTTCCAATTTATTCTTAATTTCTGATTGTGTAAAGGAAAGACCCAATACTATCTACGATTTTGATCTATTTTGCTTAATTTTCTAATATTTGAGTTAATCCAACTATATTTCTATTTATTTTTATTTAATTTAATTATAATATGGGGTCATATTTCATTTAATTTTAATTTTTATTTCTACAGTTTTGTTAGACAACCAAAAATATGCTCTATCTGTGAATTCTCTATATGAATTGGTAAATAATGTGTATTTTAAATTTGATACATGGCTTAATCTAACAGATTTTAGGAGCAGAAATTTAATGATTTGTGTTTCTTATAGTTTTCTATAGCAATTGAAATGATCAGCTTTTATTTTACTCCTTATTTATGAATGTGATCAACTACAATGCTTACTCATTACACACATTAAATTCACCCAGTATTTCTG
>NW_004524627.1:317041-325127 GCF_000260255.1 Octodon degus | reverse complement strand
GACCATTTTGTATCTGTATATTCAAAATAGTTAGGATACATATACAGCTGTATTCTCTTAATTCAATGAATAGATTTATTCTAATAGTGTTTGAGACAGGATATCATGTCTGCATCTTGTACAATGAATAACCACTAAGACAACAATTTGTAATGTATTAATTATTGAAATTATGCTAGTAATCATTTGTGAAACTGTATCATTGCTATTTGTTTCCCAATAAAATTATTTTTTAAAAAGATATATGTGTGAATAATATTGAGTTCATTTCAGGTTCGGAAAAATGTTTTTTGTTCATGTTGTAGTTCTTGTGAAAATACCTACTACCTTTTTCTACCTTTAGACACTATGTCAAATTCATTTGCAATTAGATGTTTGATACTTGACATATTGTCACTTTTATTTAATTTAATTTTGACAGGAGAACATATTTTATATAATTTTACTTTTTATCTGTGTGATTTTGCTATCTGGCCAAGACTATGATCTATCTGGGGATACATTTTTGTGTACTAGGCTTGCAAAATACTTGAAAAGTATTAACTCAAAAAGCAGTAACTTGTATATGAACCCAGGACTTGGGATAGTCATAGTGATTAAAATGTAGTTGTTGTCACTGGGGCTACTGTTAGAAATGCATCATCGTGTAACGTACATATGAATCGCATTATAACAGCTGCTTTCAGACAGCTAAGCCTACCTTGCCACTTTTCATTAGGTTCGCTATGGTTGGAAAGGTGCTCAGTTAAAAATCTAGTTAGTTCTACTGAATGCCAATTTTTTTGCAATTAAAGTGTTAGACATGTAGCCTGAGCAAAAATGACAAGTCTAGCTGTCAAGTTATACAGTAAATCATTTGAACACCTTATGCATAACATTTGGATGTTGCAAATTGCACCTTGTAGTATAATATAGAATACAGATTTCAGGGACAGCCACTTTCAAATCCTGTTCCAACGGAACAATGTTATGAACTTTGGCACATTCCTAAATTTCTTTTTCCAAATAATTGTGAAAGAAAATTCTGTAACATAAATTCATTTTTGTTATAATAAAATTGAAATAAATTATCTAGTCATATAGGTTTTTACTTAATGTTCATTTTTCATTGAAATGCTAGGCAAGGGTTACATATTTCTTAGAGGAGACTTGTATCCTCTCTGCACTATTTTATTTAAGTGTATAGTAGTTAAAAAGTAAAACGCATTTGACACATGTTTCTATGAGACACCTCTTGAACCACACAATCCACACAGTAGCAGTTAACAGCCAGTGGAAAATAAATAGAGAATTCTTGGCAAAATTTTTAGACCCATCAAAAGAAAGGAGCAGAATATTAATTGGCAGAGGATGTCCCTCCTTGATCTGAGTTCTTGTTCCTTTTGATCTTTGTCCTTTATGTTTCCCAGTCCTATAGAAATCCTCACACCACTACAGAGCCCTGAGATCGAATGCCACAGCCTCCTTCCTCAAAAATGCTTCTTCTTCAACCAACCTGTACTCTTTTCACATGACATTCACATTTGGGTTTCTTGGTAGTGGTTAACATGGTCTTACTTAATTAAAATTGGCACATAACCAGACAATTTTAATTCTAAAGGATGAGTTATGAGAACTAAAAGCATTTAGGTAGTGAGATAGTGTTAGTATCACAGGAAGAGCTCATCTCTTCTGTACCCCTGAATCAAGTTCTCTAAGTACTAGTGCTCCTCTCACTCACTTTCAATGTGTCTATTTTTATGGGTATGGAAGAAGTATTGAAGCAATAGACGATTATCATAGATCAAATTCATATTAACCCAGAAAAGTTATAATTTTATTTTCTACTCTTATGTTTTCCTAAAGAGATAGTTACACAATTGTTTTACTATATTCAGAATTGCATAATTTATATTTATTTGCAGTTTCTCTTTCAAGTGTAACTCAAACTCTCAGATCTCTTTTACTTGATCTGGTTTATGCTTGCTTATTTATTTATTTATTTATTTATTTAGTACAGGATCCTCAGGGTCTTACTACACAGATCGGACTTGTAGTGATCCTCCTGATTCCAACCACCCAAATGCTGAGATTACAGGTGTGTGCCAACATGCCCAATCTCAATCGCTGTCTCAGGGCACCCCCAGGGTGGGGCCTACACAGCATGCTTGGGATTGAACCCTGGTCCCTGCATCTGCCTAAGCAAGAACTTTAATCCACTGAGTTATCTGGCAGGCCCTGGTTTATAATTACGTATTGTATATTTGGGTGGGGTAAAATAATTAGCACATTAAAATTTGTAATATAGTTTAAGTACAGAATCTTTTTTCTGACAGTTAAAGGTATTAAAGTATCAGTAATGAAGTGATAGCTTCTCTACTACATAAAACACAATGTTTTATTGAATTTCTGTCCTAATATATTTAGATTGAAGATTCTGTTCCTTTTACCCTTCAGTCTTTCATACTTCATATATATCTTTTCTTCCTCTAACATTTAACTCATTCCCATCTCACTTTAGTGTTAATATCTGCAAGATTTAATCACTTTTTGGCAGTTTGCAGACTTCCTATTACAATTGGCCACAACTGTCAGCTACATTTTTTAACTTTACTATTCATGATTCCACTCTGGAACATGTTTTCTTATGTTGCATATTTTTGGAGTTATGTATTCCTGGGAGTAATATTTCTTATAATGGTCCTTTCATCAACTTAAAAATAACTACATATAGATAGAAAATAAGTTTACATGATTATCAATTCATAGGATAATAATTGCATATTCAAATAATAATAGAAATTTGGATCATCCCTCAATGTTATTATTCTTATGTGCATGTAGCATAGAGATACATGATTAAATAAAAAATGATGTCAGACATATAATCAATAGCTTAGATCTGTGATTCAGCATGAATCCTTCAATGGACTGTTCATATCAATGAAATCTCTGCTACTGTGTTTATTTTTAATGTATCAATTATTTTTTTCTAAATTAAAACCTCAATATGCAGGTTAATTGTAGTATTAGCATGTTGTGTTAAATAAGTGGACTTTGAGTTGTAGTTTGGACATTGGTCTCTACAAATATCATCATCATGGTCCTAGATAATCCAAAGACTAGTGCATTATTTAGTCAGAACCTGATGTTTTTATAACATGCTATATGTGTTGGTTGATCTTGTGTGTTTTCATTTTAAGTGTGAAATGATCAAGTCAAACTATAAAAACAAGCAATGTGTGCTTGTAAATCTCAGCTGGCTTGCTTTCCCCCTTTCTAACAGAACCAAATTGCATTTTGAATCACATTCTGGCAATATAGATAATTTAATCATTCACTTTTTGTCCAAATAAAATTGACTTATAAAACGACAGAACTGTTTGTTTCTCAGCAAGCAGATGTGGGCATACATTACATGACATGCCATCTGTGACCATCATATACCTCATGGATTGTAAAAAATCATTGGTTTGCTAAAAATAAATGTTTCGCAGTTCAAAGTTGTTCACTGGGTCTGATATATTTGCCACCTTCAACTGCTGTGCTACAGTGTGAAGAAGACCCTTGTGCGTTCTTGGTGAAAGAGCAGGGAATTTCTGGAGTACATCAGCTTCTCACAAATGTTGGGCTAGGTCTTAATCATTTTGAAAAAAAATGATATAATATAAATGTCTTAGTTACTTTTTACTGGTTGTTGGGACAAAATACCTAACAACCAAAATGAAGGAAGAAAAGGTTTATTTAGCTCACAGTTTGTGGAGGTTTCAGTCCGTACTCTGCTGACTCCAAGGCAAATGACAGCAGTTCATAGAGGTGGAAAACTATTAATATAGAGCAGAGGAGGAGCAGCAGCTGTGGCGCCCAGCAAGCCTCTCTCTTCCTTCTATGCTCACTGAGAAGACCGGCACTCCACAGTGAAGACCAGAGCTCCTCCAAAGCGGCGCAGCTGTGAGGATCAAGCCGCTCTGAAGACTGGGACTTCTCCACGGAAGTGGGGCAGGGCTGCCACGAAGCCTTCCTCAACTCCTTTATGTACACTTTTTGTGCTCAGTCACTGTGGTGTGGCCTATGGCCCCAGGGTGGAAACAATCGCACCCCAGAACACGCCCAATAGTGCCCCAGGGAAGAACCAAGCATGGCTCAGGGCAGAAGCAATCGCACCCCAGGGCAGGTTCTCTCCAGCCTGGAACTGCTCCCAGCAGATTCACCAAGTTGACACAATGTATCAACTACTACAATGACACATGGCTAAGTCTGTATACATGTGTACATGTGTAAAGTACACTCTGTCAAATGGAAATTTGTGAAGAATATTTGAAAAGCAGAACGATATGTAATGCCATTTGCTATGAATCAGATAAAATATAAAAGAGTACGAAAAAAGTTAAGACCCTCCAAAAATACATGTTTACTTAAATATATATTTATATTTACATAAAAAATGATCTACTCCACACTACACTACAGCAGTGGAGGACAGAAAATAGGCTAACCCAAGACTAGAGTAAAAACTTTGAGCTGCTAAATATTTCTTTAGGAAAAAAACAATTCTTTTATAAGCCGTAAGATATATGATGGTCACAGATGGGATTTCAGATGATGGATATATACATATATACCTGTGTGTGTGTGTTTACAGACTTCAGTAAATATAAATATACTGAATTCTGTAAGTCTTTGTCTCTTGAGTATGATAGTTATCTGCTTAGGAAAAAAAGTGTATTTTCTCTAAGAACAATAGCATTGAAAAGTGATCAAATGAACAATATAAAAACTCAAAGTTTTTAAAATGTGTTTCATCCAAATGAGGTTCCATAGTTGCTAAGAAAAACCTTAGTTTTGAAATGTGCCTGATGCTCTCAAAAAGGAGGTGAAACACAAAATTCATGAAATTGTCTTTTGTTTTAGTAGGAATTCCTATGTATTTCTCTACTGCTGCACAATGGATCACCTCCAAATATCACATATGCATTTCAGCTTCTGTACATCAAAACTCACTGAGTAGTTTGCTTGGTTCTTTGTGTGTGGCTGATAGGTCTCTTAGGTTAAAACGAGGCTGTTGGTCAGAGCCGGGCTCAAGCCTCAACTGAGGAACTGAATGTACATGAGTCACTAACAGGGTGGATAGCAGCCTTTGTCCCTCACAGATCATTTGACTGAGGTCCTCTGCTCCCTACTGCCAGTTGGTTGGAGATTTTGTTAAGATTATTCTCTCTTAATAGTAGTAGTACATATTTGCAATGCACAAGGAATGCATTCATGGTTGGAAGTTGATACACATACTTACTTCTTAATCCTTTTTACCTCCTCTCCCACCTGCTTCTCTAACTCCCCCTCCTCTTCAGATTTTTTTCTTTCTGTTTTGATCCATAGCCTCCTAACTACTTATATCTCTGTCTCCTTCCTTCCTTCCTTCCTTCCTTCCTTCCTTCCTTGCTTCCTTGCTTTCTTGCTTTCTTGCTTTCTTGCTTTTTTGTTTTCTTGCTTTGTTTTATTGTGGGTTTTTTTTTAACTGGTTCTGGTGATAAAGCAGAGAACGCTCATACTGTTATGTCCCTAACTCATTTTTTTTCTTTATTTCTTGAGAGGTCTTGCTAAGTCACTAAGTTTCTCAGGCTGGATTTAAATTTGCATTCTTCCTGCTTCAACCTCCTATCAGAATGCTGGCATCAAAGGCTTGTGCCGTCATGTTGGTATATAATTCTTTTATTTTTATTGTTCTTATTTTAAGGGAATAACAGTAAAAAAAGAAAGAAAGAAACAATATAGAATTTCACTAAACAAAATAATAGGAATTCAACAGTGGCTGTTATATTGCATGCTATAGCTTTTAACATGCTGTCTTACCCAGTGTGGCACCTTGCTTCATCAAAACCCACAGACCAGGGAAACTCAAAGTCTCTGAAGTCTACAATTCCAAGAGAAATCACATTCTTTTGTAACCCAATCATCAAAGTAACAACTCCTCTGTATTGTCTTATTCTACTGATCCGAAGTTCTTTGTAGAACGGAAATGTGTAAGACCAGGGACACCTGGAGTTTGAGTTGCTGAGAGGTTGTCGGAGAAGCTGCGTGACAGGGCAGAGAACAACTTACTTAAATGTAGCCAAGGGCTGATTGGTGGTATTTTGTTAAATACATGTTTTTATTCATGGTTTCTCCCTGTCATATTCTTCTTGCACATGTCTTTGCTTATTGTTTATTTACTAGGAATAAGGGACATCCTTGAAGATAAAATCCAAATTAGTCTCAGGTTTTCCCTCACAGGGTGCTTACGAAGAATCTGAATTAAACTTATACAATAGCAAACTTGTTAAAGACAAGGATTATAACTTTAGCATCTTCTCTTATCCTATTAAGTAACTTAGAAAAATGTTTGTAGTTAATAAGATCCAACTAATTAAATGGCCAAGAGTAAGATATTACATGTAGATTTGATTTTCCTTTTGTTTCTCCCCAAATGCTTTAGAAATACTAGAACCAACATAATGTTGCATTATTCCATTGTTACTTCCTTTCATAAAGCAGTAGAATGGCAAGGGAATCAACCTTTTGTTGTGAGGAGTTTAATTAGAAACTTAATCTCATTTTGTGCTTAGATTTTTAGGATATTAGTAATGAATCAGCAAGAAGCCGTTAAAGCCCATTTTAACTTTCCCTGAAGGAAAACTGTGCTTAATTTTTTAATCTCTTTTCTTTTCCTCAAGTCACACAATTATAAAATGATAAATCTTAAATATAGCAAGCAACGTTTGTTTTTCTGTTTGTTTGTTTTTGTTTTTGTTTTTGTTTTGGCAGAACTAGGGATTGAACTCAGGCCCTTGTACTTGCTAGGCAAGTGCTTATTCTACTGGGCCATCTCCCAGCCCCTAAGCAAAGTTCTTAATATGAAACCCAAATACACTATTAAAAATCAGAAATTAGAGATATTAAGACTTGCATCACATTGAGCATAAGATAATATAATATCTCAATAATAAAATGAGGTCAAGTTATTTCTTTATCTAAGAGCAGCCCTGGAAGCCGCAGAAAAGTATTGGACTGCGAGTTGGTTTTGTGTCTTCTCTGGAGAGTCACTGTGTCTTCACACAAGGTCCTTTGTGCCATGTTGGGAACTGGGATCTTAAACTATAAAGATGTGAAAAAGTTAGTGTATCCATTTATGTTTACCCTAAGATTAAGTATAAGTAAAATATTTCTGAAGAAAAAAATAGATGTACATGATGTAGAATGGAAGAGAGAGAAGATGGCCTTGAACACTCTAAGTAACTGAAGGAAAGGCAATGCAAGGAGGGAAAGTTGTAGAAAGATTTCTCCTAAGTCTGGATGCAGCCGGCCTCTTGCTTGGCGCAGTCTCATCACCCCTTCCGATGCTCTTCTAGGAATTAGCCACTACAAACTAAGTTCAGTTCCTAGAGAACTGAACTTAGATTTAAGTTCTTAGATCTTAAATGCTAGCGAACAGAGGATTCCATGTAAGAAGAAAACAATTCTTGAGAGGAGAGAAAAGTCAAGATCTCTAAAGCAGAAATAAACTCAATAAATCCAGGGAAAAAATTTCATGATTGTTCAAATATTGACACTAGTGGGATGAGACGAACAATTTAAACTTAAACCGGAAATATATTATATTTGGCCATTATTCGGGCTGAAATTTTCTCTTAGCACACTGAAAATCTGAGCAAGTATTTAAACAATGAAGCTGTACAGTAAATTTGCAACTGAGTGGACACTGAAACTTGGGAGCAGAGAAGAAAATGTCTTTGGGAGACACAGGAAGAAGCAGAACACTGCTCAGGCAGAGAGCAGCGGCCAGGTCTGATCCTCAGCATGCAGTGCCGGCCCCACTCCCAGGGCACGCTGAGATGGCGATGGAGACTGGGCTCGGTGGTGTGCGCCCCTAATCTCAGCGCTTGGGAGGCTGAAAACAGGAGAATCACTGCAAGTCTGATCTCCATAGTGAGACCCTGTACACCTTGTAGACCATGTCATAAATACATTTTAAAAAAAAGAAAAAGAAGAAGGAGGAGGACGAGGAGGAGGAGGAGGAGGAGGAAGGGGAGGAGGAAAAGGGGCAGGAGGAGGAGGAGAAGGAGGAAGAGGA
>NW_004524627.1:305724-316941 GCF_000260255.1 Octodon degus | reverse complement strand
AAGAAGAAGAAGAAGAAGAAGAAGAAGAAGAAGAAGAAGAAGAAGAAGAAGAAGAAGAAGAAGAAGAAGAGGAAGAAGAACTCATCACAACAGGAAATCCTATAGGAGGAGCTGGTGTTGACAGCAACATCCAGTTGTTTCCACAGACATGGGGAAATTGTGAAATATGGATGCTATTTCAAAAACAGAGTGACAGAATTTGATGATATAGATTTGAGGAAAAGGAAACTCAAATATCTTTAGAGATTTTAGGTTAAGTGAGGGTGATGATATTTGCTACCAGGTGATGAGTCTGGTAGAATCCAGGCATTTGTGTAAAATGAGCAAAAAATGGCAAGTCTAAACCCAGTGGTAACAGTAAAAGCAGCTGAACTTATTGAAGATGTTGAGAAGGCGTGCTCATGTGGGTCTATGCCAGTAGAAACAAGAATGTTCCATGAACGTAGAAGAGGCTTTGGGACAACAGGAAAATAGAAATCACACAGCTAAATGAGGCATTCAGATTTAAGATGCACACCCCAGCCCCGGTGCCCCTCATGGGGTTTCTGGACATGATTGACAATCAATGATTGACAGGCTGCTGCATCACCTCAGGGGCTTCTCCCATACATGCCTTCCCAGAATTCATTCTGTTTAAATTGCATTCATGAGAGGCAGTTCCTGTGTATGGACCTTTAATAAGCTTCAAGTGGGGAAAAGTTAGCAAAGGTCATGCCAAGAGATCTAACCTGCATGTGACTTGCAGCTTTAGAGATTTCCTGGCCATTTGTGGTTCTCTGAAGACAAGGGAAAGGAGAAACGGTGTTGTGGTGTTTCCTGAGCTCTGTTGGTGGTGTGCTGAGATCTCCTTGCCCTATATGTACTTCCTAAGCTGATATTGGTTGAGATTGGAGAACAGGTTGTTTTGTTTTTGTTTTTGTTTTGTTTTTACCAGAGATTGAACTTAGGACCTAGGGCTTGCTGGGCAGGTACTTAGGCACCTGAGCTATCTACCTGGGCCTCAGGAGAACTGTTTTATCTACTATATAAATATAAGAAAAGATTTTTCAGTGTATAAGAATTGAATCTAAAATTATTTCATACAGATATGTTTGAAAAATTTGAAGAATTAATTATAATTATTCCACAGAAAGTACATCTCACTAAAGAATTATGATTGAAGTCAGATTGCAAGGTAAAAATTATATATGATTATTTTTTAAATCTCATAAAAATATCAGTATTGAGAATATAAATATCTGTTCTGGGTTCAATTAAACACAATTTCCCTCAATGTATTATAATATCTGTTTCTTTCTCAAGACCCCACATAAAGCATTTTTCATTTTTGTAATTTTTACCTAAAAATGTGTATTTTTCTAACACCCTAATTACCTTCACGAGAGTAAAATAATCACCTGTGGAGTGACACGCAGGAACTGATAGCATCTAGTAAGCAGCTCATTTACTTAAGTCTCCTGCACTTCAGGGCTGCCAAGTGTTCATAAAGAGAAAAGGGTCACTGTATGACAGGCCTACAGGGCCTTTCAGCTGGAAGTAGCTGATTGAAAACAGAGATGTCCACCCCTACAGCAGCTCAGGGAGAATGTGATGGGGGATTTGGATGTGGCCAGCCAGGATGCAAGTGGGCACGGGATAACAATCATGGAGATCCATGACTGCACCTGGGATCAAACAAAAACTACTCTCTTCAGTTCTGCTCCTAAGAAATCAATCAGTTGTCAAAGGAACCAGTGAGGACTGAGGGGGAAAGAAGGAAAGAAGGAAGGAAGGATTAGCCTCCCATCAGAGAGAGAGAGAGAGAGAGAGAGAGAGAGAGAGAGAGAGAGAGAGAGAAATGCTACTAGCTATGTATTACCTGAGAAACCACATACTAAACCAAAGAATTTGGAGAACATGGGGCTGAAGGGACAAAGGTCTAAGGGGCGGAGAAATGTAAGAGTTGGGAGCAAAGCCAGTACTTTAAATACTAATAACTCCAATCTATTTAAGTGCTGGCCAGCTTAACTTAGACCTTAAAATACAAGTTGTGGGTAGATTTTAATCCGGTTGGACATAACTTTCACCTAAATTATAAGTCCTTCAGAATAAAATGAATACAGAAACAAAAAAAAAAAAGAAATCAATCAGGTTTGGGATAGGACAATCTAGACATGACAAAGCCAGCCTGAGAAGTGGAGGTGAAGAGGCCTCTGCCATGGAGCTCTTGCCACCATGCTCGGTCTTTCAGTGACACACTGTTATCCTGTGCAGTTTACTTTTATTCTTATTTTTTAATTACTCTGTAGAGCATGTTTTTTTTTTCCTACCTTTGATTAACAAATGTAAATCCTCATCATGATTTACCCTTGTCTCTACCAATTCTTTCTCTAAAATACCTTTAGAAGGAGACTACATACCCCAGAATCCAGTAACATTTCTCCATGAACTAATTTCACTTTATTTATTTATTTATTTATTTATTTATTTATTTATTTTGACCCGAGGATTGAACTCAGGCCCTTGTGCTTGCCAGGCAAGCATTTATGCACTTATTCTACTGCGCTATCTCCACGGCCCCTAGTTACACTTTCTAAAGTCTCATTTACCCATGGTCAACCAGGCCCCAAAATATTAAGTGGAAAATTATAGATGTAATACAATTCATAAGTTTTGAATTGTAAATTCTGAGTGGCATGATGAAATCCCATGCAGTTCCACTCCTTCCTCTTTAAAACATGAATCACTCTTTAGTTCACATATGCCCGCTGCACAATATCAGCTCCCATTAGACACTCAGTAGTTGTCTAGATTGTCAGATCAACTGTTGTGGTGCAACAGTGTCTGTACTTCAGTGTGCCCTTCACTGGGCTGCATAATGCCCCCCATAACAGAAGCATGATGATGCTGGCAACTTACATAAGCCAAAGGGGAGCTATAAAATGTTCTTTTAAGTGAAAATAATTCTCTCAATAAAGTGAGGAAAAACTAAATACTGAGGCTGCTTAAAATTCTAAGTACATATTAAAATAGTAAGATATTTTGAGAAGAGATCACAGTCATATAACTTTAGGATACTGTTCAAACTCATTATTAGTTAAGTATTGATATCTTATTGTAAGCACAATATATTATAGGTATGAGTGTGTACAGGAAAAGCAACAAGTAGAGCTCCACATTCTCACCAAACAAGGCACACACTGGAGATCCTGGAACCTAGCTCCACAGTACAGAAGGACCACCCAACAGCTGGTGGGCCTTTCTTATCTTTTTTCTTTCAAACATATACTGGAGTTAACCTGAAAATAAGGTAAGGTCATTTGTGCTAGCATTGCACTCACTCTATTTTTAAGAATACACCAACATTCTGGATTGTCCTAAAGGCTTATTTTTATTTCACAGATGCATAAAACAAACTTCGGGAAGTCTTAGTCCTTTTCTCAAGGTCACAGGCACTAGCACATGACAGTGTCCGGGTGAGGCCTTAAACATGTCTAATTAACTACCAAGTTGTGCTCTTGATCATCATGGCAAAAATTCTGTCTACAAACCAGAATTTTCAATGAAATCTTGGACAAGTCTCTGCATTTGTTATAGTCTTTAAGTACAGATCAATAGACATTTCCTAGAATGGGCCAAAATATGGGCCCAGTGTAAGAATAGGCTTCTACACTTCTTTGCTCATTACCATGTGTGCTATGGTTCACATTATTTTTGCCATGCAAAGGTCTGCTAGGTATAGGAAGTGAGAGTCTTAAGAGGTAGAGCCAGTAGGACAAACCCATGAGAAGGAACTGGGGACCCTGGTTTCTCTCTGGATTCTTTTCAAAAATGTGTCCACTTGTGTTCATGTTCCTCTTACTGTGGCTAAAACTGACAACAACCCCAGGGTCCTCACTAAGCCTCCTAGAGTCATCAAAGAAATTCTTCTGCAGAATAATTTTAGTACAGAGCATATAGGTATCTGGAAATGGATCTGAAAAAGAATAAAGAAACTTCGTGGGTTTTTTTTTTATGTGTTCTTAATTGGTTATGTGTTGGAGAAATTTGAGATCCTGGACACACTTTAGAAATCATTGAGAAGAAGCATAGGTGCATTTAAATTTTAAAATTTTATTAAACTCAGAAAGAAGCTATAAAGACTGATAAAATTGAAGTCCAAGATTCATTTCAAGGAGAGTAACCTATCAAATATTACATGAATAAAAAAAATACACTACAGAGAATGGTGGGTAAAACAAAAATCTCCATGAAACACTGTTTCTTGTATCAAATAAAATTTCAAGAGGCAAAAATGTTGAGGCTTTTCAGGAATTTCATTCAGGCATGTGTGAAGCAGCGTACTGGAGGAAAGGCTCTGACTTGCTTAAGAATTATGAGACCAGACAGTCCGGGGGGATGTGGGACGAATGACAACGAAAGGTAACAACAGCACTCCAGGGAGACCAGAAGTGACAGAGCACCGTAGAGGTAATTTGATAAGGACGCCATAACAGGTGCCGCTGAAGCTGACACACTTGGTAATGAAATAGCAGCGGTTGTAATGCCAGCTAAAGCTACGCAGTATGTGAGAGTGAAGCAGAAAAGTCACAAAGAAGGCTCTTTTTCACTGTGTTTTTGCTGTTAACAGATAACACTGCAAGAATATTTTTAAAAAGTTTGAAAGGCTTATGTTATAAAGATAAAATCCTCACTTGTTGGGAGCAGAGTTGAGATGCGCCGTGCGTGTAACCATATCCCAGGAGGATGAAATCATCAGGCATTACAAACAAGTGCTATTTTTTTTTAATATTCTAGCATTTGAATCCATATTTTCCTACTAGAGTCTTGAGTAAAATACATGTGTGTAGGGGCCTGGGAGACGGCTCAGTAGAATAAGCCCTTCCCTGGCAAGCACAAGGGTCTGAGTTCAATCCCCGGTTACACACACACACACACAAAAAGCAGGTGTGCTTTCCTTCCCTCTATTTTTCCATTTGCAAGTAGAAATAGTTTCATCCACTATCCCATAGTCTTACTGGAAGACTACATAATAAGTGTGTGTAAATTGCTTAAAATAGTATTCAGCACAGAATAAATGTTTGCCTTCACATAGGCTGAATTTACTACTCCAGGAGATCTTCACTTTGTTTCCAAGGGCATCAGAGAACAAGTACTGACTCTCAAACTTTTTTAAAAATTTGACTTAGTCAACATAATCTGAACCCAGAGTGGATCACCTGTGGAGTCTGGGCCATGTGTGACAGTGCCTCGGGCTCAGCATAGCATCTCCCACGGCAACTGGAAACTGAGCAGTTACTACTAAGCACACTCACCCCATTCTTTAATAAAATATTTCTAATATGTTTTATCATCCTGAATTTAATATCAAAAGTATAACCCAAATATGTCATGTTTCCCAATCTTATTTACCAGAGAACTTTCACAGAATATTTATTAACAGTGGAAGAAACACTCCAATGTTTCTCTGATAACGCATTGAGAAGCACAGTCCATGGAGTAATTTAACAAAAATTTACAAAGTGCCTAATTGTACAAGTACATGAGTTCTAGGCCTGGGGTGGAGGTGGCGGGGGGTGTATGGAAGTAGAAAGAATAAATCTCAACTATCAAAGATCTTTGTTTCCATAGAAATAATGTTTCACTCTTGTGGCAAATTAAATACTTAATAATTGAAATTGAATAATCAAGCTAATCCTTGCTACTTTGGTGTAAGTTTATAATTTCTAACTGAAGCACAAAACAATAATGAATTTAACTTTGAAAAGCTATTTAAAAATTTTTTTAAAAAATTAAAAAAAAAAGAAAAGCTATTTAAACATCATATTGTGACCACGAGAAACACAGTAACAAAATTAATACTTTTTTTCAAATTTATCTTCCTATGTTCTCTTACTTTTATTTTCTTTCTCATTAATGCATTTCCTGCTACTCTCTGTCTTACAGTGTTTGATGCCATTTGGAATGATTCTGAGCCTGTTAGATTGCTTCTCCTGTGCATTGTCTAGGGTTTAGTGTTACATGGGGTCACTCCTTCTCTTATCGGAGGGTATGGTATGCAGGGAGCAGAAGCTACACAATGTATCTTCAGCCCTTGAAACCTCAAACGCTCTCAGAAGTACAACTTGCTAACAAGCACAAAAATGAAAGATCCGCTGAAAGGTCACTTCCACTCTCAGCTTTTATCTGTTCAAGGAACAGCCCTGTGGGAACAGGAGGTATCTTAAAAGACTGTGATAGTTTTATGACTCCAGGAATTAGACTACAAAGTCAGAAGCCCAGGAGACTATAATGCCTCTAAACCTGGATGTAAAATAGCCTTTATGTTTCAGAAACTGCACTTCCCTTAAGGGTGAACATATATGCTTGTTTATGATATTACAAAGGGGTCTTTTCCAATATGGGGAAAGAAAACCTTTATTTGAAGGACAGAAAAGATAAACAGTGTGATGAGCTAGTGCCTATATATTATATTATATGTTATATTTCAGGTCTATTTGATCAAAAATACTTTGTACAGGACTGGCGAAAGAGTGCATATGCATGTGTATGTTCACGTATGTGTGTGTATGTTTGTGTGTGGGGGGGGTGTCTGGTATTTCACTAACTGAATCAAATTTAAAGTAATAAACATATTTAATGTTTTCTTGTTTTTCTCTGTTTTATGCGGTTGTACATTGTGAAACATATGTCTGGGTTTATCCCCCATTTTCCAGTGTACAGCTAGTATGCTTGGAAATTCCTGAGGGATCAGTGTCTTTTGTAATGTGAGGATCAGCCACCATTAGCTAGCATCTAGCTGGGGCCTAAGCACAGGATTAGAAGGTTGAAATAGTCTGCCTCAGTATCCAAGCTCTTTGGAAAACAGGGAGGCTGAAGGTTAAGTTGATCCTCATGGGCAATGATTTAATCGGTTATGTCCATATAATGAGGCTTCCAGGAAACTTCAAGGCACAAGGTTTGGAGAGCTTCCTGGCAGGGGACACATGTTCCCAGAGTTTAGCATGCCCATAGAGGGCAAGACACCTTCCGCCCTTCCCCTGCACATCACCCTATGCAACCCTTCTTCTGTATCCTTTGTATTAGCGGTATACATGTATTTCTGAGTTCTACTAAGCCCAATGAGAGGACTGTGGGAACTTCAATTCATAGCTGGTTGGTTAGAAGCACAGGCAAATATGCTTGGGCTTGAGACTGGCACCTCAACTGGGGAGCAGTCATAAGTTTACACCTGCAAGTTGTGGGATCTGACTCTGTCTCCAGGTAGAGAAATACAAAATCAAATTTGATTAGAAAACTTCCATCCACTGCAGAATTAGTAGCTTTCTTTTTGGTGGAGAGAAAACTCCACACCTTCTGAGGTCAGAGAGAGGATTTGTATTGTATGTTGGTAGTAGGAGAAACTCAACCAGTTTTTCTCCCTAACAATGTTCTTTTCTTTTTGTTTCTGTGTGATTCATATAAAGCAGTTAAGTGATTTTTTTCTCTTGATGTTAGAATGTCCTGAGTTGACTCCATTTCCACAGGGAATGAAGTTGATCTGAAAAGAAGGAGAAGTGCCTGAAGCCAGGGGATCAGGTTTGGGGAATATCCAAAGAGCTTTACTCCTGTCCCAGTGAAGAAATGAGATGCCCCAACTAAAAGTAGTCAGTGGTTTAAGGGGGTAGATTTAACACAGGACACATAATTTATAGGACTTTTTAATTTTAACTCAAACATCAAATACAAAAGAGTACAAGAGGCCTGTCTGAGCAGTGGGGATCTGGAGAACCCAGCTGAAGACCTGGGGAAGCACAGAGGGCAGCGCTCTAGGCTAGATGGTCTGCACCTGACAGCTTGAAGATGATGTCCAGGTGAAGGTGAAGTCTGGACCTTCTCGCAACAGAACAGTAGCCAAAGCTCTGAAGCTCCCCCTCTTCCTAGGATAGGAGATGCTGTTTGGAGTTTCTGGCAGCCCCCCACAAGTGGACCACAGCAGCAGCCTCCAGGATTTTGGAGAAAGAACTCCCAATGAAAATGAGCAACATATAACCTTCCCTTGCTGTGCTCCTTTTATGTCATTTTGGCAATAATACCCTGCTGAGTCTTCTGCACCCAGAAACGTGCTGATCGGTTCAGCTGGGTGTTTCCACTGAAGGAGAATGTTAATTAATCCACCACAAAGAGTTTGATACCGTTTTGGATTGCCTTCCTCTTGTAACGTGCATTTGCTTTAAGAAACCCCCCTCTAGTCAGGACATACCTTTAGCTTGAAGTGAATTCATACTATATCATAATGATAAAATTTTCCTTCTGGAGCAGATGTGGTACTAGAAATGCTAATGTCAAAATGACCCATTTAAAGAAGAAACTCGCTGCTATGTCCCCGACACTGTAGTAGGTTGGGGGAGGTGGTGACACCTTAGAATCTACCTGACAGACCATGGCAGCACAGTATCAAGGAACACAGGAGCACATAGCAAAAACAGAAAAAATGTCAGAAAATCGCAGAAAAGTGATGGGTTAGGGGTCTGCAACTCCTCATTCTGACTCTTTTCTTTCATTAACTCACCTTATAAGTCACATGTTCTTCATTCCAAAAAATGAAATTATGTATTGCCTCAGAACATGTTTAGCCTAAAGTGTAAGGAATTTATAAACATAAGCTATTCCTCCTGTCACTGTAAATTTGGGACAGACAGGAAGATGTATACTTGAAGTTAGACAAGGCCTGGGGTAGACTGCCCAGCTGAAAAGTAAAGAAACAGGCTCCACCTTGGTTTCCAGTTAGAGTGACTTAAGGTCTGTTATCTTTCAATACTACGTTAAATGTGCAAGTGGGCAATCAAGATGTGCCTCGAGGGCACTGTCCAGTCCCCTGGTGCCTCAGACTCAGCACTGTATTTCAAAATGCAGCTTCATTAAAAAAAGGAACATGTTAGAGGAGTCTGCCTCAATGGTTTGTAAAAGCACGTGCAAAGTTAATTTCAAACCTATGTCAGTTTTATTGCAATCATTTTCTCTAGGGTTTTCCTTGGTTAGTATTAATAGTAAAAGGTGAAAAAAAATTCTTCAAACAAATTGACCATTTCTGAAAATTATAGTTTAAATGAGTTGGCAAGTTAGGTTTTGGTAAAACAATAACAGCTTTTTGTGTTAAGTAGAAGTTTGTATCAATGAAAAAACTGAGAGTTCAATAAGCAAGGAAGATTGTATTCCAGACTATTGTATTAGAAGCGAGAAGACAGATGGCTTAACCTCAGCTCCTGTGCAATGAAGGGCTGGAAAGGTCTGGAGAACAGGAGGGGCTGCAGAAAGCAGTAATTATCATCTGCCTCTGTTTGCTAATCGGCCTTCCTCAAAGGAAGAGTGACTTTCCTGCATCTTTCTGAGTAGAGATCGTTCCGCAACTTAGAGCAAGAAGCCCAGGGAAGTCAGCTGTGGAGCTGCCATAGAAGCTCTGGTAAGGGAGCAACCCTCCTTTCCAGGTGCTTTACAGGGAGATAATTTCCAGTTCTATAAAACTAGCAAGAGGTTTTTTGAAAGGATGTATATCTCCAAAGGACAGGACAAGACTTTACAAGTTTTCTAAAGTAAATTGTCTAAGGAAAAGAAAATCAGTGTCCTAGTCAGGAAGAAATTTATCTAAAGTTTGGTCAAACAGAAGAGAATGTAGTCAGGTCTTCTTAGTCTCCTGGTAGCTTATAACTCAAATATTAGCAAAAATTCAAATCGACAATTTACTTAACACTAAAAATGGGGAAAATAATGTGTGAGAGTATACTTCAGTTAGACTGAAAATACTTGAAAATCTCTGTGTTTTTGCATTGTCTGCCATCAGAACAGATGAAGAGAGTGAGAGAATGGTCAATAAAAGTTGGTGTATTTTGCATATCAAATAGGACCTGCCCATTGGAGGGCTTGAGGACAAAGTTATCAAGGCAGAGATGGTTCTGCGATGCAAACAAGACTATATATATAAGACTTTGTTAAATTAAGACCTTAAAATTATTACTATATATGAAATTGAAAGCTCTTTTGACTGTGTATAATTCATTAGGGAGATAGTCCAGAAAATTAAGAACGTGTGTTAGCTTCAATATATGAGCAAGATAGATATGACAATAAATAGGTAGATGTAATTTATATTGCATATTTAAGGATATACAGGGTATATCCTTGGGGGGATAAGGTTTCTTAAGAGGAAATTTTTTGAAAAATACCTACCACTTTAAACTATAAAAAATAAAATTACACCTGAAAGAAAATAAGTAGAAAATAATCAACCAGCAGATAATAAATTAATTTTCATTTGTAGAAAGATGCATATTTGCAATGTTATCCCTCAACCACTCCTTGTTTATAGAATTACAAAATAGGTACTTGCCTCAGGCTGAAAAACTCATCATTTTTCCCTCATAAGTTATGTCATGCTGCTCAGAGCTGATGTCATTTTTGTAATGGACTTCTGAGAAGAAAGAGTACAGAAGACAGGGCAAACTCCATAAGCAGAGATCCTGAAAACAATAAAAATATAACCCTTGGGAATCGTTCTGGTCCTTTTTGTAATAAAGGGGACAGCAGCAGTTGGAACCAAGAACCAATTAAGCCCCACTGTTTTACCTCAGTTCCCAGCACAGGAAAAAAATGCAGCTCTTTTATAATTGCATAGTTCATACATGAATCCATCTGACAGGCTGAAAACAGCAAAGATACAGGGCAGTGCAAGGAAGAAGCCTTGATCCTAGTGCTCAGGTCCAAGTGGTCTTTTCTAAAAATAATACTTGATGTTTAAAGGTTCTCAGTGAGGTATTAAGCAATGAATAAAGATATTTTAAAATAGTGCCTAATTATTTACAAGTTCACACTGATTTTACATTCATATTCGCTAGAGACAATCTAAGAAAAGAATACCTGGATTAGAGAAAGCAACCAGAAAAGACAGATAATAGATTTGATGAACAGAGAATGTTTAGTTAGAAACCTTGCATCTATCCTTATACTCAATGGGTTCTCTCAGGGACCAGGGAAAGTAGAGTTAACCCAGTAGCTAGGAAAAAGTTACCTGAACTAAAAATTTTCACTGATCAGACAAGGGACTGGTATTGGTTCAAATACTGACCCAAATCTAAACAAAAAAAATCTTTTAAAGAAAATAATATCAGATTGCTTTGGCTTTTCAATTTCTTTTCTGTTTTCATATATTCTTCCCAATTCTGCATACTGTTTCTTAGAGGAAAGAAGAAGGAAGGAAGGAAG
>NW_004524627.1:294227-305624 GCF_000260255.1 Octodon degus | reverse complement strand
GAAAGAAAGAAAGAAAGAAAGAAAGAAAGAAAGAAAGAAAACAAGCAAGCGAGATAGCTCAGTGGTCTAAAGCACCTGCTTAGGCAAACTTAGGCAAGCCTGCAGGGACCATATTTCAATCCTGGTACCACATGCCATGCCAGCCCTGCCTCCAGGGTAGGCTGAACTGGCAAAAAAATAAAAAAGAGAATCTCAGCTTCTTTGTCTGAAATGCCTCACTCAGCACTCACAACCCTAAGGAGGAAAGGCTTATTTTGGCTTCTAGTATGCAGAGGTTTTAGTGAACGGTGAGCTGGCTCCAAAGAAGGGAAGCATGCAGAGAGACATGGCAAAGAAGGCTTGCTCAGGGCATGGTGCTGGAAAGCAGGGCAGAGGGCAAGAGCTAGATCTCCAAGGCCATACGTCCACCAACTGACTAACCACTTCTAACAAGGCTTTACCTCCTGGCATCTGACTTAGTTAAAAACTCATGAGTAAACTAATCCACCAATGATTATCATGTCCCCATAATCCAAACACCTCCCAGTACCCCCAGCTAGAAATCTGTGAGGCTTTGAGAAGAAATCTACATATAAATCAAGATAGATAGACAGATAGACAGACAGATGGATATATAGATAGATAGATAGATAAATACATACATACATGCATACAAACAAACATAAATACATTGAATTTTTTTTAACAGGGAAAGAGAATTCCTGGCTACATATCACCCAGCAGGAAGAGGTAAGATTAACTTTCTTTCTCTCCAGTTTCCCTCCAGTCCTATTTCCCACCTCAGTTTCTCTATGCAGAAACAAAGAAGCTGGAGGCTAGAGTTTCTCAATTGTCTTCATTTAAGTGCTGAGAAATATGAAAAAACATTTACTAGGAGCTTTTGAGTTTGGAATCTTTTGTTACCAGGTGTAATTCAAAGCAATGACCCATTTCCACAACTTTAGAAATACATGAATATTTTGAACACGTCAGTGCCCTCTATCTTTATGCATCACCATAGACTTTTTTCTCTTTATTTATAATATTTTCTATTTTATGGACTATTTCATATTTATCGCACAATTGTACTGAAAATGAAAAAAGCATTCTCAGCAGACACATTTTTGCTGCTTATATTTAAAAAGGAAATTCCTTCTTTTATATTAAATTATGTGTCACCACAGACTTTGAAGTGATGCTTAACACAGTCCAGAGTCCTGACTAGACAGCTCAAAACTACCACGCAATATACTGTCTGTCAACTTTGTTTGGCAGAACCCAAATCTGCTTGTCTTCTGAGAGATCTTTTAGACATACCCTTTTATCCAGTTTATTTTATGGATCTAAGTGCGATTTCTGTTGGTGTAATGGGCTACTACTTGGTAGGTATATTATAAATGGAAGAAATGTATGTGGCTCAAGGCTCTAGGGCCTGAGAAGTTAGACATCAAGTCCTGCATATAGTGAGATCCTTTTGCTGCACTATAGGCTTGGGGGGAAAGTAAGGAAAAGAGAATAAGGGGCTAGAACTCATGGGCATTGAACAGGAACTCTTGTGATCTCAGCATGAATCCACAGCCCTTATGATCCAACACCTCTTTGAGGGTCCCAACTCCCAGTAATTTTCAGTGCCAGTTAATTTTCAGTTTTAGTTTTGGAGGTAACATTCAAAACATAGTAATAAGTGTTTTCAGTAATATTTGAGATCTCTTGTTCTATTTTATGTATACTTTTACATTATGTTGATGTTTAATGTCCTTAAATAATTTCCCCAAAAGCTTCAGGTATGAAGAATTCAGTAAATAGGTAACTTACTGAAATGCAGTTGAGACTTCATTGTCTATTTTAATAGCGCTAGAATTTACTTCCCACACCAATTCACTTTCAGCAGTGTATTAATGAAACCAGACATCTTCCAAGTTGAAGTGATAATAAAAGAGGCAAGTAGTCTCCTGCCTTGTGGCTCTGTGTGCACAGAATGGACAACCTTGTGTGTGAGGATGTGAGATCCTGCCTGCCCAGAGGCCAGGACACAAGACATTCCCTTTGGAAATGCTACTCTCTTTATCTTTCGTTTTACAGGATGGGTAGTTTGGTTGCAGCTCCTTTCTATTGTCACTATGACTGAAATGATCTGGGGAGTTTCTGCAATTGTCTTATAGGCACCTTTTCTACTAGGCACTGGAATTATTTGTCACGGCACAGGATGAACACATGTAATCTCATGTTCAGACTGAATTTGGGTAGGAGGATTAGAATAAGAAGATGTGAAGGAGATATAGTACTAAATCTTCCATTTTTAAAAAGAAAAACCCTCAGTTGAAGCCTACTGCTATAATTGGTTTCACATTGTCGCTTTATTTTCTTTCTTTCATGCTAGCTTGTATTCATAAGCTATTCATGCTAGCTCATAAGCTGAGTTTAGGCTTATAAAATATTCTATAATAGAGGGACAGTGAGGGAACATATGCTAGTAACTTTTTCTATTTCAATTTATGTGCTGTGTACCCTTAACCACGCCACATAAGTATACAAATCTGGGAGGTTTAATTCTTCCTTAATAAATGAAGAGATTCACTTCCTTTGCTTTTCCTTAAAGTTTTTACTTCAGGAAACTTGTAAATAGGTAGATCACAACTCCTCTCTTGCAACATACACATTTATTTGAAAAGAAGATAGCTCTTCTGTAAGCATGGTAATGCAGAAGAAAAATCTTTTTTAAAAGATCCTGAACTCATCTCTTGGAAATAGAAATAAGGGCTATAACTTTCCTCATTGTAGTTTCTGTGAGAATGTAAGAATCTAAAATTATCTTCTATCACAAAAATATGAAAAGTTTGGCTTTCTAAAGATAAAGTCAATTAACTCTTACATAGCTACAACAGTTATTAAAAGAATACAAAGTGCACCATGCATTTAAAATTCTTTTGTAAGATGACTACGTGCTTCTCTCAAGTCCTCCTACAAGAGCATTTGTTGTTGTTGTTGTTGTCATTATTACTGTTACTGGGAATCAAACTCAGGACCTTGTACTTGCCAAGCAGGCTCTTATGCCACTGAGCTATATCCCTGGCCTGAGCATTTGTTACCAACTCAAGTTCCATAAGAAATATATATATATATATATATATATATATATATGAATATACAAGTTAGATAGAATAGATATATAGATACTTTCTCTTAGTTTATTGAGAAGAAAGATTTGTACTAATATTGTTTAGACAAGATATCATGTCTGCATCTTGTCCTCTGAATAACTACTATGCAGACAACAATATGCAATGTATTAATTATTGTAACTGTCCTACTAACCTATTTTGAAACTGTTTCATTGCTATTTTATCTTTTTTTCTCATTAAAATGAATAAAAAAAGAAAAAAAACCACGAAATTCATGTCCCTATTTGGCTCTGCTATTAGGTGAGACATCTCTTAATCTTTACAATTTCTTAGCCAGTCACCATTTCTGCTGACCGTATTTCGATTTGATGGCAACTTTTTTCACAAAGCTTTTTATCTGCCACTTCTGTTGAGTTTTCTGATGGTAAGATTTAGAAAATATTCCCCCAAACATTAGATCTTCACATATTGGAGGAAATATGAGAGAAGGAAAGATGAATGAAATCAAGAGAGCAACAGAAGCAGGAAGGCCACTTCCCTGCCCTGCCGTCTTTCTCCACTGTAACAAGACAGTTACCTAGCTTTGCTCCACCGCAAGTTCTCTCCATGAAACAGAAGGAAAAAAAAACATAAACTAGAGTTTCCAGGAGGGATCTGAATGCACAAATCCTCAATCACACCCTCTTGTCTTCCTGTTGTACCCCTGCGTCACTACCCAGAAAATTACACATTTTTCTGGTTTCTTTGTATCTTCATTTTTGAAGGCTTAAATGTCATTTACAACATATCAAATAAACTGACACATTTTGTTTAATTTATCTCTTATAATAGGGATCCCATTCTAACATATTTTAATGAATGAGGCAAAAGTACACCTTTTTTATCCCCCTACAATGGGGTTGGAGAAGTTATTTTTTCCAGTTTTGTACAGGATAATTTTATGTAAAATAATATTCTGTAGTCTATTCCTTTTAAACATACACAGAAAGGAAAAATTTCTCTGGAGCCCTCTATCACCTGTGCTTTGGTTTTACAAATTAATGACCAACTCAAGCATATCAATGCTATAGGTAATCTTATCTATACCCACCTCACATAATGTAGGAACTATTCATTTAAGAAATACAGTACCAGAGAGACTACCTCTATCCACAAAATACATTCATAAAAATATTTCTCAAAGGGCTTGGAAATTTTTTTAGGAATATCATTCTATAACTTGGAAGCAATATCTAAATCCAAGAACATTTTCTTGTAAGGTCTTACATCAACTCAAAGCCAAATTTTCTTTCTTCCTGGGATCTTGATGAGAAACCATCAGCAGCAGTTTTAGTCCATATATCAAACCAAAAACTACCTTTTTTTAGACCAACTCCTGTGTGTTTCCATCCATCAGAAATTGTGAGAAGTAAATAAGTTGTTGATAGGTAGCACTAGAAGAATGTAGAAGTTGTTACCAACTATTATTGTACCTGAGACTGTTGCTAAGAAGTTTTAATAACATTGTCAACTTGGATATAAATGCTACATTAGAGTGACTTTTGAAATCTTTGGACATTGAAGTTGGTTAGTTTTTCCATTTTATAAAAGGCATGTTGGATGAGCATCTTTTTATGAAAGGTTTATGGTATAAAATCAGCAGATGCAAAATTAATTATCATGAGGAAGATTGCTGAGGTGAAGCACAAAGACTTCACACTCTTTCCTCACACCAGGCATTTTGTACTTCAAGTTTTGCCCACCCTGAGGTCTCTAGCCTGCTAGATTTCTCTCAGTTTCCTTTCTATCATGGGTGTCTTAGGCTTTTCCCACTTGAGCTGTTGTTGGAGCTCCTGTCTTCCTCAGGAAGGGCTGACAAACTTGACTTCTGTTAAGAGTTGATGGAAGAGGTCACTCCACTGGATCAGGGTGGATCATATTTTTGACAAAATTGTGAAAATCTTCTGTGAGCTCCTGAGAAATGGCCCAAAAGTTACCTTTGTGAATATGACACCACATGTCACCATTTGTGGGTAAAGATTCTGTTCCTGCAGTCACTGAAGTTGCTAAGCTTGGGACAAATAGGTTAGCTTTGGAAAGATGTCAATAATCCCCTTGCAAAATCTCATTATCCCAAAAGTGATTATCTGTTTCTTCCACTTGGGAGTTTCCTTGTTGATGTCCAGATGGCTCAGGTCATGAATTTTATACATCACAGTGGCAGAGGGAAACCAATCAGCTTTATTTTCAACATCTTCTGGGACTACAGGAGAATCACATTGTGCCTCATGATAAATGAAGATGTTACTGGGCTTGATGCCAGAGTATGCTGTGCCAGAGTTTGGGATATACTTTAGCCTCAAGGGACTCTGTAAAATGATGTCTTTGGGTTTTGGTTCTTGGAAGTGACTACCTAGCCTAATGTTTTATGTATAGCAGCTGGCATGCTTTCCGCATTGCAGTATTCTAAATGATCACATAGTCATCTTATACTCATGCAGAATCACAGTGTACCACATGGGGGTAATACCCAAGCACTGCATCAGCATAAACTCCACACAGATGCTAATTCTCATATGATAATGCTGCCAAAGGCTTTGCAGAGCACTTCATTGCATAAACACATCCAACTAGACCCTCAGTGCACTTGTAGAGTATACCAGATTCCCCAACTCCATGCTTTTCTAATTCCAATAATTCCTTGGAGCTGTCTTAGTATCTTGTAGAACATGTTTCTTGGCAACTAACCTTGTAAATTGCTTTCTTCTGTGCCAGCTTCCTCAGGACCTCATGAGGGGTTCCTCTTTCCTTTTGATTGAAAGAATATATTTTATAGGACTCAGGAGTCAAAGAATCAACACTAACTAGAGACAGAGAAGAGGTCGTGCCTGTGAAGTGAACAAGTATGAGTCCTGAATGCTCATAGCTCAGGGAAGGAACAGCCGGTGGAAGAAATCAACCAACTCAGCACTCTCAGTGTGGAAGGGCTGTCATTGGAAGCCTGTGCTGGTGTTGCAGGACACCTGAGAAGGCTGACCCTAGAGTCTGCACAACCAGACCTGGGCTTTCCTGGTCTTCTCTTGAGATGTGCCAAGTTTGGGTATCTTCTTGAGGGGACTCCTGGGAATGTCTGCCTCCTGTGCCTCACTCCTCTCTGAGCTTTGGGTTGGGGTCTCTGTACACTGAATTTCACCCTTCTTGAGGATTTGGCTCATGGCCTCCTGGCACTCATGTGTTGCTTTCCACTCTTCATTCTCAGACTCTTTGTCTCAAAAGGAAAAGTTTAATTTCTGATTTGGTGCTTTGCTAATACTGCTGACATTGTCTCAGTGAAAGGAGTTGCCAGTTTATACAGTGAATGAACAACCATGGATTTCCTATGGATGATAAATGCTTGAATTTTTCCAGCACTATTTAGAACTTGATACAATCAATGGCTTTTCACTTGAGACTGTGGATGCCTTATGGAAAAATCAAAGTAAAATAAAATGTTTGGGCCATTTGCCTTCATTTTGACTTGTCCATTCTCTAATTCATTCTCTCCTGGAGTCACCTAGATTCCAGGAACAACAGGTCCAATGAGTAAACACATTGAGACAAGAGTTAAAACTATTCCTGCCCCACCTCCATGCAACAGTGATTTTATGATGACAACAAGGTCCCTTACCAATCCTGAGGCAATGGTTACCCAGACCATGACAGAGTACAAGCTCTGGATTTGCCAGGTGCACAAAGCCACCCTCAGTGCAAGGCCCATTCTCTACCTTCATTCACCTTTCTGCAAACTTGGTCACCAAGTTGTACCACATTGATTCATAGAATGAATAAAAGCAAAATTTGGATATCTGCTAAAAGTAACCAAGCAGCTTAACTCTTCATACTTAAACATTCAGAGAATATATTTCCTTTGTCTTACAACAATCAATTGAGGATCTTGTTTTCTATTCCAGTATATCAGGAACCTGAAAGTTAGCACTTTGTATTAATAAGTAAAAAGCTGAACTTTTTATCGAGGGTCAACAACTTTCTTAGATGCATGAGAAAAGGGAGAATCACAACACTTCTCTGGTAATCAGACTGAAAAGGAAGCAAAACTTGCTGAAACAGAAACCCATAACCAATACTGAAATAGAAGAATAAAAACTATAGTATCTAAACTCCTAGAAATTTATTATGGAAAAGTCTGAGAGCTCATATCTGCAAGGGTTCCAGTCATGGGAGGCTCAATCATAGGATGACAGAGTGCCTTACCTCCCCTTACCCTTTAGTATCATATTTTTGTTAAGTCTTCTTCACTAGTGACTGTTCTATACATTGCCTTACATCTTTCTGAAAATTCAAGTAACATTAAAAGGCAAAAATCACAAACACATAGCTGTAGTTAAGCATTTGGAGTTATCTGACCAAGAATTTAAGACAAGTATGACTAACATTCTAAGTAATCCAGTAGAAAAAGTAGATAAACTTCAAAGATAGCAATATTAGCAGAGAAATGAAAATTCTAGAGAAAATAAAAGAGAAATTTGGAGATTAAAAATAAGCACCGCGGAGATCTCTATTAGAATGGCCAACCCATTCTAATAGAAAGTTAAAAGTGGCAGCAGCAGCTGAGCTTCAGCAGCAGAAGGTCTTGTTCAATGCTCACTGAAGTGCAGCGCAGTACAGATGCTTTGGAAAGAAATAATAACTTCTCACAACACTGAACATACTTTGCCATATAATTCAGCATTTAAACAAAAGAGATAAAATATGCTCATGCAAACAACTGGGCATTGATTTTATACCAGTTTTATTAATAATTTGCCCAAATTTAGATGCAATCAAGTTCTGCTTAGTTAGGAAAATTATAAATTGTGATGCATTTTAACAATCAAAGACTTGTAAGAAAGTCACTATCGTGATGTAAAAATGTATAGAAAAATATAAATCCATACCTAAGTGGTAGAAGCCTCTACTACCTGATTCCAACTATATGGTACTCTAGAAGATGGAAAACTGCAAAGACAGCAAAAGACCAGTGATTCCTAGGGGTTGTAAAGGAAGGAAAACAGGTGAAATCACAGAGAACTTTTAAGATCATGAATTTGTGTGTGGAATAATGTGATCATGGATGGAAATCATTCTACAGATTTGCAAGGAGCAAATAAAATTGTTAAAAATTTCAAGATTTCTGGTTCTGCCAAAAAAATTCATGATTTCATATGTATAAACTAAGAAGTCAGTTTCCTTTATGTATCAGAGGAAACAACAAGTAGAATCTGAAACAAAGCACAATACTATTTGCATTAATATCAACAAAGATATAAATACTTAAGTCTAACAAAATCATCTGCATGATCTAGATGAAGAAAACTACACAATGCTGATAAAAGAAACCAAACAACTGAACAAATAAGAAGAAATATCCTGTGTTCATGACTAGGAAGGTTAAATAATGTCAGAAACCAAAGAACTCAAAAAATACAGAACTCTATGTTCACAGATGGACTCAAACTGTCAAGATATTAATTCTACCCAACTTGTCTTATAGATTCAACACAACCCTAAACAGAATCTTTGAAAGCTTTCTTGTAGATATCAACATACTTATAAATATACTTATAAAGTATATAAGAAGACACAGAGATCTAATATAACAACATAATATTGAAGAACTAAGTTAGATAACTGTGCACTACTACAAGTTTACTATAAATGTATATATAGCATTCACTATGGTATTGGATAAATAATATACTTAAATTTATTAATGTAACAGAAAATAATCCAAAAATAGAGAAGAGCAAACATAATAGTTGAATTTTCAGAAAATAATGAATAACAATAGAGCAAAGACTGTCTTCCAATAAGTAGTGCTGGAACAACTGGATATATGCATGCAAAATAAAAAAAGTGAGACACTGATTTCACACTTTTTCCAAAAAGCAACTCAAAATTCATCCAAGTAATTTTTTATAAAGTACATCTAGTAGATACCATGAAAGACACCTAAATAATTTAGTTTATGCTATGTGTTATGATAAGAAATGACAGAATGGGACAAAGAGCTGAAGAAAATATTTGAAAAATACATATCTTGTAAAAGATGTTCATTCAAAATATGTAAATGACTTAAAATTCAACAATTTTAGATGCATAGTCCAATGAAAATAAGGCAAATTGAAAATAAGGAAGACTTGAGCATACATAGCTCACTAGGAAGATTGTACAGTTATAGAGTAAGCATATGAAAATGTGTTTTAGAGCATATATTATTGGAAACTTGCAAACTTGTAGGAAAATAAAATGACACTGCATGCCTACTAAAGTAGCCAGAGTCCACAACACCTAAGGCTGCAGTTACCTGTAAGGATGAGGAGTTATAGAAACTTTCATTCATTGCAAGTGGGAGTGCAGGGAGGTGCGCAGGAACTGTGGAGGGTAGTTTCATAGTTTCTTTTGAAGCTAAACACGATTACGATGTGTTCCAATATTTTCACGGCTTGATATTTACCCAAATGAATGGAAGGCTTGTCTGTACACAAAGACCCTTGTGGCAACTTTGCTAATGATCAGCAAGACTTGGAAGCATTTTATGTGATATGTTCTTTTGTCAGTCAAAAGGATGGGAGGATTGCAGCACACCCAGATAACGGAATGGTGCTCAGCACTAGAGAGGAGCTATCAAATTATGAAAAGATGTAGCAGAAACCTGAGTCTGCTGTAGGTGGAGGATGTCAGTTCAAAGGAATCACATGTTATTTAATTCCAACCTTGTGACATTCTAGAAGAAGCAGGACTATAAACACAGTGAACAGAACTAGAGATTAAATGAAATTGAGGTGGTAGATAAAGCCAGAAATACCTCGGATGAGGACAGAGGATTTAGGAAGCAGCATAACTATTCTATACGATTAAATAAAGGTGAGTACAGGTTATGTATTTCTGAGAACTGCAGCATGTATGATAAAAACTGTAGTGTGCACTGTGGACAGGCTGAAGATGGCGTGTAGTGCAGGCTTATGAAGTACGATAAACATGATGCTTTCCTGTGGGAGCCTTTTGGGAGGCCAGTAGTGCCTGACAGTATTAAGACCATATAGGAAATCTGGACCTCTGCTAAACAGACCTAGAGCTACTCTAAAAATCATCTTTAAAAATCATCTTTGAATATATATGGCTTTCTAAAAGTTCCACAATTCCTCAGAAGAAAATGGAAAATGTTTTACCCAAAGAATGTATATTTCCATGTATTAGGAAATTATTTGGGGGCTAGCATAATAGCTAAACATATATAAATTAAACATGATCATGAATAATTGCCCATTTTTTATTTTGGCTAAGAATTTTGTTTTAGAGAAATACAAAATTTCAGATTTTTAGTTTCTATTTTATAATTTATATTCAAACTATTAAAATTTTAACTTTCTAAGGATATCAGCAATATTCTGAAATGACTCTTGATAAATATATGCTTTCTGAAATGTTTGAACCAAGTTGCTTAAAGGATTTGATGTCAGTCATGCTACAAGATAAAATCTCTGACTTTTAAATAGAATATTAGAATTCTTTGATCCCCAGAGAATAGAATTTAATCAGATTGAAGCTAGATAGCTGTGACAGACAGTTATTTATTTAAGAGCAATATGACTTTTCAGTTTTGATAAGCAAAGTGCCCTCTTCTAATATTAAACTTGACATCTGAAATAAACTTACTTTTAAGTTCAGTAGGTAAAATAATGCATTTTTATAAAACCCTGGGAAGATTTTTATGTTTTGCCCTGGAAAAGAGTAGTTAGACTGCCGTACACCAATAAGATTCTCTCAAAAAATCATTTTCTGAGAATTTTAGAACCACTTCTTGGAGCATCTTGATGCCTGAAAACCAACCTGATATCTTTTTAATGTTACTCACTGCTTCCCATAATACCTAGCACATACAATATGTTCAATAAATAGTTGCGAACAAAACGATAAACAAAAGAATCAGAGAAATAGCGTATTATGCCTTTCTATGGAGGCATATTTTTGTCACTAGAGGTAATATCTTTCTGGCTCTTTTCCATAAAATTATATTGATAGGAGTGATAACAAGATTCATAGGTTGTCAAAAAAATTACCAGAAGTATCTCTAACCAAAAAATCAATATATAGGCCTTTGAAATTAAACATTTGATCCTATTGGCGAGCTTTTACTTAATCTCAAATCACTTCCCAATATAATTACAGTTTTAAGTACAGACAAAAAGTTTTAAATTTCTTTATCACTTAATGTATCAAGTCAAATTATTAATCTTAATATTGAGAAATAAATGCAAATACACAGTTTACCTAAGAT